>NW_027152456.1:0-150000 GCF_040937935.1 Hyperolius riggenbachi | reverse complement strand
ACAAGCATGCAGCAGATCAGGTGTTTCAGACTTTAAAGTCAGATCTGACAAGACTAGCTGCATGCTTGTTTTTGGTGTTATTCAGATACTACTGCAGAGAAATAGACCAGCAGGGCTGCCAGGCAACTGGTATTGATTAAACGGAAATAAATATGGCAGCCTCCATTTACCTCTTACTTCAGTTCCCCTTTAAATTGTAGCCAAGCTGAAGCTAGGGTACAAAATCAGGATCCTATTTAGGCTTCTCTCGCTACTCAGTTGTCCCTCGTCACTGAGTTTGGCCCCCGTTAGATTAACAAGGCATTGTCGCTAATCACATCAGGGCCACGCAGCTCCACTTCCTGGATCATGGCAATGCAATAGCCGACCGAGCACCGCCTTGTATGCGCAGTAAGCCAGAGCCAAAGGATTCGTGCTACTGCGTGGGCGGTCTCGTGGGACCCTGATGTGAAGGGGGGGGGCCATGCTCGGCAATGGGGGGGGGGGGGGATTTCGACCAACGGGAACCTTTAATAGGATTCTGAGGATTCCCTTTCTTCAGGGTATATGATTTTAAATCCGAGCTTCAGAATAAAACACAAAATAATAACAAGCAACTCAACTAATTACAAGTGCAGTCCTCATTTTCCCCTATAGAATGTTTAGCCAAGAATACCCCTGCCCACCCCATAACAAGTTCAGTCAAATATGCAGCCCTTAGTCTCCTGTGGTGTTGTAATGCCTCCTACTAGAGAGCCCTCAGCTCCAATTAAGTGTCTTCTGTTACAGTATATTACACTAAAGAGTCACCTTTAGTGTCCTCTGTTATATTCCAATACAATGGTCCAGGTTAAACTCGCTCCTCTTTATTTTCAATCCCGCTTCCTGTTGTCATCATACACACTAGTGTCCTATTATGTCTGAAATGAACCCTGACCCCAACTCACATACCATGTTGAGTGTAGCGAAAAGGTCAGAGGCAAAAAAAGACTGGAGCAATACTCAACAGGATGGTGACAGTGGGAGACAGGATGAAGGAGCCCTAACTATACAATAATGGACCAATGTCTTGATACCCTATTGATATGTCAACAAGTAAAGCAATGGATTTTTGGTAGGACACCAAGCTAAGTCTCTATCCAGAATAGAGCATATGGTGCTATTGGCTACTAAAAAGCTTATTTTGCGTCACTGGCTTCACCCTACTGTGTTCACGGAAAATATGTTGAAATAAATAAACCACCTTATGCATTTAAAAAGCCTGAATTTTGAATGGGAAAAGAAACACTGATTGAAAAAAACTTTTTCAAGACTTGGACCTGTTTAAATCCAGACTGAAAACCCACCTGTTCAGTTTGGCATTTGCAGAAATATAACTTTTGTTGTGTGAATACTTCATCCTCCTACCAATTACTGAATTTGAGAGAGCCTAAGCACTTTGAGTCCTATGGGAGAAAAGCGCTATAGAGATGTTATTGTACTCTTGTATTGTATTTAGAAAAAGAATGTTCTAGAGAATTAATTCGGAGTGTGATGGTTCCTTTACAAAATACCACCTGGTATCTGAAACAAAAAAAAAAAAGGCGGATATCTGGGGAGACTTAAAGTCTAATCTAAAGAAGGAGTTTTGGGGAGAATTGGCGGGATATCGACAGAATCTGAAGGCATCCATTATGTGACGGAGACACCAAAAGTGTATATAGTTATGGGGGGTAGAACAGATGTTCAATTCATGTACCAACTGTTGGATCCATTCTACTGGGGGTGAGATTTGTATAATACCTAGAATGTATGGAGAACTTTTATAACTAATCTCGAATTGATGAATTCTAAACTATAATACTGGGATGGATCTAAGATGTCTAGGTTGGAAAAGAGAAGTTGGTAACATTAATGCATTGTTCTTTTGATATATGCCTTGCTAAAACCCTATTGTATATTCATCCAGTGGAGACATTTGTTTTTTTGTTTGTTTGATATCCAACAGAAAATAGAAAAGTTGAAGAATGTAAATGTTTATTGTTGATATGCCACACGCTTTTTCATTTGCAAATTTTGGATATGTTGTCAACTGCTATTTGCCAATCTTCAATAAAAAAAAAACACAAGTAAAGTAACGCAAGTTTAAAACTAGATAAAATATTGCTTACTCTACAAAGATTTCAAAATGGCTTAGACACTTTTGCTAGTACCCCGAGGAAAGATAATAAATCATTGTATTATTCTGACATGGGACAAATTTTACATCTATGTCAATGCTGGTGTCACCAAGGCTTCCCCCCCCCCCCCCCCCAATCAGAAGTTGAGCTCACCTACGCTTTGCTGCAGTCTAGATCTTTTAAAGATTCCCGTCACCTTACCATGGTCATTCCCTTAGTCAAGCTCGCCTTCTTTGTGCCACAGTCAAGTTTGTCTTCTTTATATCGTGGCCCTGGCTTGGTCAAGCTTGTCGAATTTGTGACCCTAATCAAAATTTGCAGTCTTAATGATCCAGACCAACATCTGTTGAGCCCTCAGTCTACATGACCCAGTCCAATCTGTCAAGCTCCTTTTTTGTGTGTCATGAGGCAACCTTAATCTCTCCTTCATGCCCCAGTCAAGCTCACCTTCTTCATGCTGTAGTCCAGTCTTGGTCAAGCTCACTACTTTTATGCCATGGACCAAACTCTGTCAAGCCTGCCAGTCCAGCTTTGGTCAAGCTCCCCTTCTTCGTGCCTTTGGTCAAGCTCAGCTTCTTCATGCCCCAATACAGCTTCAATCAAGTTTGCCTTTTTTCATAACCCAGTCCAGTTTTAATCAAGCTTGTCTGCTTCGTGTCCAGCTTCGGTCGAGCTTGCTTTCTTTGTGCTCTGGTCTGGCTTCAGTCAAGCTCGCCAATGTTGTATCCTGATGTGGCTTTGATCAAGCTCACCTTCGTGCCCTGGTCTGGCATTTGTCACAAGCTTGACTTCCTTGTGCCCGTCAAGTCGACTTCGGTCAAACTCACCTCCTCTGTGCGGCTTTGGTCAAGCTGACCTTTTTCATGCAATGGTGCAACCTCCAACAAGCTCTCCTTCATGCTGTAGTCCAATCTCAGTCAAGCTCCCCTTCTTTGTGCCATAGACCACCTCGGCTTTTATCAAGCTCGATCTGGCTTTGGTCAAGCTCGCTTTCGTGCCAGGTCCGGCTTTGGTCAAGCTGACCTTTGTGCCCAGGTCTGACTTTACTCAAACTTGCCTTCTTTGTTACCCAGTCCAGCTTTGGTCAAACTAGCTTTCTCCATGCCCTTCTGACCTTGATCAAGCTCGCCTTTTCTGTGCCTTGGTACGGCTTTGGTCAAGCTCACCTTTTTCGTCCAATGGTGCAACCTCGAATAAGTTCTTCTTAATGCCCCAGTCAAGCTTACCGTCTTACAGCTGTAATCCAGTCTTAGTCAAGCTCACCTTTGTGCCATAGTCCAGACTCTGCCAAGCCAGCTTTCTTTGTGCCCCAGTCCAGCTTCGGTCAAGCTCACCTTTATGCCCCGGTCCTACTTCGTTCAAGCTTGCCTTTGTGTCCTGCTCCAACTTCGGTCAAGCTTGCCTTCCTCGTGACTCAGCCCAACTTTGGTCAAGCTTGCCTTCTCCATATCCGTTTGAATTTGGCCTCACTCACCTGCTCTATGCCTCGGTAAGGCTTCAGTTAAGCTCACCTTTTACATGGAATGGTGCAAAACCTCAAACGAGCTCTACATCTTCATGACCCAGTCAAGCTCACCTTCTTCCTGCTGTAGTCCAGTCTCTGTCAAGCTCACTTTCTTTGTGACATGGTCCAGACTCTCAAGCTCACCTTCTTCATACCCTGGTTCGACTTCAGTCAAGCCAACCTTCTTTGTGCCTCAGTCAAGGTCACCTTCTCCGTACCACCGTTCGGCTACGGTCAATCTTGCCTTCTTCTTTCTATGGTCCGGCTTTGGTCAAGCTCAGCTTCTTCATGCCCCAATATAGATTCAGTCAAATTTGCCTTTTTTCATGCCCCAATCCAGTTTTAGTCAAGCTTGTCTGCTTTGTGTCTGGGTATGGCTTCGGTCAAGCTCACTTTTTCGTATCTCAGTACAGTCTCGGTCAAGCTCACTTTTTTAGTGCAATGGTGCAACATCGACTGAGCTCTCTATCCCCCAGTCAAGCTTACCTTGTTAATGCTGTAGTCCAGTCCCGGCAAGCTCACCCTCTTTGTGCCATAGTCCAGATTCAGTCAAGCTCGACTTCTTGCCCCGATCTGGCTTCAGTCAAGTCCGCCTTCTTCATGCACCAGTTTTCGGTCAAGCTCGCCTTTTTTGTGCACTAGTCCGGTTTTGGTCAAGCTTGCAGCCTTCTTGTCCTGGTCCGGATTTGGTCAAGCAAGCCTTCTTCATGCCCCAATCTGACTCCAGTCAAGCTTGCCTTCTCTCTGCCTCGGTACAGCTTCAGACAAATTTGCCTTTTTTGTGCCTCTGTACGGCTTCAATCAAATTCGCCTTCTTTGTGCTCTGGTCCAGCTTCAGTCAATTGCGCCTTCTTCGTGCCCTAGTCCAATTTTGGTCAAGCTCACCTTCTTTGCCCTTCTCAGCTCGCCTTCTTTGTGCCAGGGCCCTATTACAGTCAAACTTGATTCCTTTGTGCTGCTGTCCAGCCTTGGTCGCTTTGTGTTGCAGTACAACCTCACCTCCTTTTTGGATCAGACCAGCCTCAGTAAAGCTAGCCCTCTTTGTGTCACAGTCCTGCCCTGGTCTGAATCACCTGCTTAGTGCCACAGTCTAGTCTTGGTCAAGATCGCCTGCTTAATCCTATAGGCTTGTTTAATCCCATAGTCCAGCATCAGTCACACTTACTTTCTTCTTGTCCTTATCAAGCTCAGTCTTAATGCCCACCTCTAGCCTTGGTCAAGCTCACATTCTTCATGCCCCAGTCCAGCCATGGTCAATCTCAGTTTCAATGAGGTCCAGTCCAACCTTGCTGACCTCACTTTTTCCATTGCCCAGTGCAGTCTGTCAACTCAGCTTTTCCATGCCCCAGTGCCAAATCTAGTTTTTGATGCTTTAGTCTAAACTTGGCATCATTAGAACTTGGTCCCATCTGTACCACCTAATGGCTCATTTCCACATGCAGCACAGGAGCTCTGCAATGCATCACGTGATTTCCCAAGGCGGTGCTTGCGATCCCATTCATGATAATGAACGGAATTGTGGGCGCAATCGCCCCAAAATGCATGCAACCATGCGCTGCAGTGATGAAGTGTCGCACACGTATAGAAACATCATAGAGAAGGCCATCTATGCACTCTCTGATGTCCCTGCAAAAGCATTTCCATATAAATGGCTAAAAGTGCGCATATGGAAATAAGCCCTAGCCCCTCTAGCTTTACCCTATAAATGTCAGTTCTGTCCTTACTTGTATATAATTATGGCATTACAGAAACTATTTGTTCCCAGTGCCCAAACACTCCCTCCTTGGCTAGCTCATCACTTTAACCACCCACGGGCAATTCAGAATTTAGAGCTCAACAACCTCTGCGCCAGCAAGGCTAGTCCATACAGGCTGCAGCGATGTCTCAACACCATAGAAAGTTTTCTCCCTCGCTGCGGCCAGTACCTTGCGAGTGAAACATGCAGATCTGTGCCGTTCGGTGTGGAGGACGCAGGACGTCTGTCTGCCGCCCCGCTAGCCGCTCGCCATCCTCTAGTCGGGGCCGTTACGTAGCCGGGCAGGATATGATACACGCGGCGCACATGTAACCAGCGCATGAATGATGTACTGGCAGCAAAACAGACAGCACCGGCTGATCACTTTTACTATGGCAGCCCACGAGTCGGCTCAGTGTCATCAGTTCCTACCCAGAGAGGGCGTGTCCTGTGGCTTTGCCGATCCAATCAAGGGCGGTCTCCACCCGCCTGTCGGCATTATTACACTGTCAGCTTTTCTTGTGAGATCTGTGGCTGTGCAGCAAAAAATAAGTGCATCTCAGATTCTCAGTCTGGACTAATGACCGTACATGTATAGGATATGCGGGCTGGCACCGAAATACATTGTAATTTGTCGTATAAAATACTTTATATAGAGAAGGAAAGTAAACTTTCCGCATCTGTGCAGAAATGTGGGTATTACGTAATATGCCGTCCAGGCAGTTACACAGGAAAGTTACAATGGTTTCAATCCCTCCAGCGTCAGGAAGCGTACACAATATCATAGCTGCCACCTGTCCCTCTTTTGGATCGACAGTTCCTCTTTGGGAGCACTGTCCCTCTTTCTCCTCATTTGTCCCTCTTTCTATGTAAATATATATATTTCTCTACTAAAAATGTGATTGACTCTAAACTTTATTCCCATCCTTTAAATTGATATATTACTCATTTTAAAATGTTAATATGAAGGAAAATGAACCAGGATAGAAAGGACTAAAGTGGTTTCAATTATAAAACAACATATTTTTCTTATGTAATCTTTATGGTATGTATGACTAGTGGTGTAACGGGGGCGTGACTTAACATGGCTTAAAGAGACTCCGTAACAAAAATTGCGTCCTGTTTTTTATCATCCTACAAGTTCCAAAAGCTATTCTAATGTGTTCTGGCTAACTGCAGCACTTTATACTATCACTATCTCTGTAATAAATCAACTTATCTCTCTCTTGTCAGACTTGTCAGCCTGTGTCTGGAAGGCTGCCAAGTTCTTCAGTGTTGTGGTTCTGTGATGCATCTCCCCCCTCCAGGCCCCTCTCTGCACACTGCCTGTGTGTTATTTAGATTAGGGCAGCTTCTCTTTGCTCTATTATCTTTTACAAGCTGGATAAATCGTCCTTTGAGCTGGCTGGGCTTTCACATACTGATGAATTACATACAGGCAGAGCTGTCTGCACTCTGCAGTAAGAAACAGCCTGACACTTCAGTGGAAGATAGCTGCAGGGGGAAAGAAACACACAAATGATCTCTTGAGATTCAAAAGGAAGGGTGTATACAGCTTGATTGTGTATGGATGTATTTTCTATGTGTGGACATACTGTACATCAACCTACTTCCTGTTTTGGTGGCCATTTTGTTTGTTTATAAACAAACTTTTTAAAACTGTTTTTAACCACTTTTAATGCGGCGGGGAGCGGCGAAATTGTGACAGAGGGGAATAGGAGATGTCCCCTAACGCACTGGTATGTTTACTTTTGTGCGATTTTAACAATACAGATTCTCTTTAAGTTTCCCTCTTTCTCATCTGAAAATCTCAAAAAGTTGGGAGGTATGCAATAGTTCAATCCTCTTCAGCATCAACATCTCAGATTACAGCCTGGAATCTCTTTCAATGGAGGTGCTGTGACTTTGCAGAATTAACACGTATACTTACATAATAAATTACAGCACATAACTAAAGTAACAGGAAAAAAGTAGTTTAGTATAATTAGTAACCTTAAGGCCCCAATCACACCTAAAACCGCAAAACGCCAGCGAGTACCGCTAGTGTTTCGCAGGAGTGATTTTTCCACGATTAATGCGGAAAAATCACTGGACACTTTAGCGTTTTGGGAGAGGTGCTATGCATGCTAATCGCGAATCGCCGGCAAAACGCTGCATGTTACGCGCTTGCAGTTAACGCTAACCTCAAATGCGGCAGTGAGAACACTGCCATAGCCTCACATGGGCTAGCGTTTTTTTTTTCAAGTGTGAATGGGCCCTTAGGCTAGGTCCACACTAGGCACTGTTGCAGGACGGAACCTGTGGTCCATGATCCTAGCCAAGTAAACGCAAATGGATCAATGCTGCCTTTTTTGCAGAATAGTTTTCAATCTGTTTGTGTTTTTTTGGGGGGGGGGCTGAGGGGGTAGCAGGCAGGATGGGGATGGCAGCAGTCAGCGGGAAGGGGGGAGTCCCCCCTCCCTCACCTGGGTCCCCGCTACCACCTCCAGCTACATGCCGCAAAAATGTAAAGTATAGCAGCGGGGAGCTTACCTCCTTCTCCTACTACTTCCTCCACTCGCCTCGTCACTGCCTGCAATGCCGCCCTCTAAACTTCGGAGGGCAGCATTGCTGGCAGTGACGCGGCGAGTGGAGGAAGGAGGAGGAGGTAAGCTCCCTGCTCACCGCTGCTATACATTACATTTTTGCGGCATGTAGCTGGAGGGAGTAGCGGGACGGGGGACCCAGGTGAGGGAGGGGGCATCCCCCCTGACCGCCGCCACCTCCGTCCTGGCTGCTATACCCCTCCAGCATGGCGGCCCCTTCTATCCCTATAGGCTGTGACACAGAAACCGATCTGTTTCTGTGTCCAAATATGCCTGTGTAGAGGGGGATCCGTTTTTCCATAGTCTGCCACTACCCCTGCGTGTATCAGGTTCCAGATCCATTGCAGGAAAATACAGCAGATCCGGACCTTCCGGGACGGTTTTAAAAACAGGTCCCCGTGCACGCAGACAGATCCATATCTTTTTGTTGGGTAGAGACAGCTGCTATTTTTAACATTGCTATTCGTGGCTCTGGTTTTGATCAGGTTTTAAAATCGGAGCCACGGATACGTTTCCGGACCTAGTGTGAACTAGCGCGAATACTGTAGGGGAGTCAGGGGAAAATGAGTTGAACTTACCCGGGGCTTCTAATGGTCCCCCGCAGACATCCTGTGCCCGCGCAGCCACTCACTGATGCTCCGGCCCTGCCTTCACGATCTTAACTCTGACATCACGATCTTAACTCTGACATCACGATGACATTACGATCTTAACTCTGACATCACGATGACATCACGATGACATCACGATTTATTTTTTTTACATAATCTTTATTTTTTCCAAGATTTCTTTTACAAAATTGTACACAGTTTCACATTCATTAAATAAATAAACTTTACTTATCACAGCAAGTATAGGTTCCAACTTATTCAAGGGAGAGCCACTTACTTATTCCCCTCATTCCTACCCCTATGGTATAATTTATACCAGTTCCAAGTCTCTCCCTGATCTCCAAATTGGCTCTAACATTGCTTCGGCTCTTCGGTTTACTTCTGTTTCATTCTAATCGTGTTGTGAAAACTACTCCCTCTAGGGATCCCTCTTTTCTCCTCAGTTTACTATGAGGGATCACCAAAGTTCCAATCTCTATTACCATATCAATCCCTCTTCCCATTCATATATACCAACTCTCATCCTCTCCATCTTCCTCCATACCAGAACATAACAAAACAAAATCAAACAAAACCAAGAAAAACAAAACAAAAAACAAAAACAAAAAAAAACCCCTCCTCTCCAGAACCCCCCCACCGAGGGGGCCCGGGCCAGACCAAAGAAAGGTGCATCTCAAAAAGAAGAAGCAAAAAACATGTCATCAAGTGCCACCAAATATCAGGGGAGAGAGCCTACTCCATCAAAGCCTGTGCATAACTTTCCGTGTTTTTAAATGCTATCCATTGAGCCCACACCTTCCGGAACTTCTCTGATTGACCATGTCTCATGAGAGAAAGATCCTCCATCTTCATGATCTCCTCTAGCTCCCGAATCCAATCTCCTATTTTTGGGGGTTCAGGTGCCTTCCATCTTCTAGTAATTAGTATCTTAATTGCATTAAGCAGATGCCTCTGGAGCATGTTTTTATACTTCTTAATGCTCCATGGACTCACATGCAACAGGTAGAAAGCAGGGTCATCAGGGAAATCCCCTCCCACTATCCTACTCATATAACCCCTAAGTTTCTTCCAGAAGTTCTTTAATTCCTCACATTCCCAAAATATATGGAGGATCGTGCCCTCTACCCTGTTGCACCGCCATCACGATAACATAACGATCTTAACTCTGACATCACGATGACATCACGATGACATCACGATCTTAACTCTGACATCACGATGACATCACGATCTTAACTCTGACATCGAGATGACATCACGATCTTAACTCTGACATCACGATGACATCACGATCTTAACTCTGACATCACGATGACATCACGATGACATCACGATCTTAACTCTGACATCACGATGACATCACGATAACATAACGATCTTAACTCTGACATCACGATGACATCACGATGACATCACAATGACATCACGATCTTAACTCTGACGTCAGGATCTAACTCTGACATCATGATGGCATCACGATGACATCACAATAACATCACGATCTTAACTCTGACATCACGATGACATAACGATGACATCACGATGACATCCCGATCTTAACTCTGACATCACGATGACATCACGATGACATCACGATAACATCACGATCTTATCTCTGACATCACGATGACATCACAATGACATCACGATAACATCACGATCTTAACACTGACATCACGATGACATCACGATGACATCACGATCTTAACTCTGACATCACGATAACATCACGATCTTAACTCTGACATCACGATGACATCACGATGACATCACGATCTTAACTCTGACCAGGGCCGGGCCGAGGCATAGGCTGGAGAGGCTCCAGCCTCAGGGCGCAGTGTAGTAGGGGGCGCACAATTCATTCAGCTGTCATTCCTAATTGTGTATGAAGCAGAAATAAATAAGAAAAGGGGATGCATGGCAGTGACTGCAAGCCAGATAACTAGATATTAAGGTGTTGGGAAGGTTGTGGTCCCTGTGGCCCTCTTAGTCTAATAGCAATCAGTGTGTGACGGCTGGGGTGGGAGGGATGGGGGGGCGCACTTTGGTGTCTCAGCCTTGGGTGCTGGAGGACCTTGTCCCGGCTCTGACTCTGACATCACGATGACATCACCGTAACATCACGATCTTAACTCTGACATCACAATGACATCACAATGACATCACGATCTTAACTCTGACATCATGACGACATCATGATGACATCACGTTATCATCATGATCTTAACTCTGACATCACGATGACATCACGATGACATCACGATCTTAACTGTGACATCACGATGACATCACGATCTTAACTGTGACATCAAGATGACATCACGATGACATCACGATCTTAACTCTGACATCACGATGACATCACGATCTTAACTCTGACATCACGATGACATCACGATGACTTCACGATCTTAACTCTGACATCATGATGACATCACGATAACATAACGATCTTAACTTTGACATCACGATGACATCACAATGACATCACGATCTTAACTCTGACATCACGATGACATCACGATGACATCGCGATCTTAACTCTGACATCACGATGACATCACGATGACATCATGATAACATCACGATCTTAACTCTGACATCACGATGACATCACGATGACATCACGATCTTAACTCTGACATCACGATCTTAACTCTGACATCACGATGACATCACGATCTTAACTCTGACATCATGATGACATCACGATGTCATCACAATAACATCACGATCTTAACTCTGACATCACGATGACTTCACGATGACATCATGATCTTAACTCTGACATCACGATGACATCACAATGACATCACGATCTTAACTCTGACATCTCGACGACATCATGATGACATCATGTTAACATCATGATCTTAACTCTGACATCACGATGACATCACAATCTTAACTGTGACATCACGATGACATCACGATGACATCACGATCTTAACTCTGACATCACGATGACATCACGATCTTAACTCTGACATCACAATGACATCACGATGACATCACGATGACTTCACGACCTTAACTCTGACATCATGATGACATCACGATGACATCACGATAACATAATGATCTTAACTCTGACATCACGATGACATCACGATGACATCACAATGGCATCACGATCTTAACTCTGACATCACGATGACATCACGATGACATCGCGATCTTAACTCTGACATCACGATGACATCACGATGACATCGCGATCTTAACTCTGACATCACGATGACATCACGATAACATCACGATCTTAACTCTGACATCACGATCTTAACTCTGACATCACGATCTTAACTCTGACATCACGATGACATCACGATGACATCACGATCTTAACTCTGACATCATGATGACATCACGATGACATCACAATAACATCACGATCTTAACTCTGACTATATTTACAACAAAGAAACCCCGAACCAAGCACCACTCAAATGTCAATTAGTAATGTAAAAGGATCTTTATTACATATGATCTACCTAATGGTAACACAAATTTACACATGACAGGGATGAATTCCCAGCATCAATTTAAAAACAACATGATAAAACACCCCATAAAAGTACCTCCATGCTGAAAAATAATATATTTGTAAATATGTATATGTAGCGGCTCATCAAATATTACAACAAAATACTCCTTAATGTGCAGTAATATAGGTTCTAAATAGGACCCATATCCTGCATGAACCCGGGTTCAGTGTGTGAAAATCCTATAAGCTCAAAAAACAAACAACAACACTCTCCCCAATAATAAAAAAAAAAACCCTTAAACAAATACAACAGTTGGATATATTAGTGACATGATAACAGTGTTTAAAACAACTAGCATGATCCACAATGTGGAAAAAAGTGCTACAGTGCAATATAATAGTGAATATGAATTGAGCTTATGCAGATCGCTAATTCACAGGATACGACAGTGTACAGCCCATAGATAAAGTGCATGAGAATATTGCAGGAGTGATACTTAGCCCGAGTGAAGGGTAGAGTGAGCAGTTCAGCTGGAGAGACGGCAGATCCCCTCAGGCAACCCCACTAGTTCTGCGGGCGCAACCCCGCTTTATCAAGGAGAGGAGGAACCGTGTGTGTCCGCCGCAAAACCGGCGTTTAAATGGAGGTCGGAAGGTGCGTCCGTATCCCATGACGTCACCGGATGTGACGTAGCGCAGAGGAGAGAGGAAGGAGGAAGAAGGAAGCGGTGGTCAGCCCAGAAGCGTTCCATCGCTGGAGCGCACGGAAGGTAAATATAGATCGCTCTCTATCCATCCACCAGGGGGGGGGGGGGGGGGGGGAAGAAAAAGAAAAGAGATAAAACCCTGTGTAGCCCAAACAAACTTCTACCTTTTGAAAGAAAAACAGTTAAATTACCCAAATATAGAACTGTTTCATTAAATGTATACATCCATAAATGAGAAACATAATATTCATATATACATATCCTGATAATAAATCTCTTAAAGGGGACCAACTATATATGAGAGAATACAGTATAAATCAAAATAATAATAGAGTCCCAAATGTCTCTAGGAGCGTGCGCAGATCGCCTGATTCCCATAAGTTAAGGCTTTCAAAAAAAGCCCAAAAGTCCATTGCCAAAACTGGCCCCATGTCTGACAAAATCCATATTCATGTGTTAGTCCAGCAAAGTCCAAAGGTCCTGTCATGGATTCGCCATAAGGTATAAGAAGGTATAAACATCAGAAATTTCTTTGTCACTGATACCGTGTTTTTTTTCCTTTTTCCACTTCCTCTCCTTCTATTCTCTATGCATAGAGTATACGGGGTTTGAAAACCATTCAGATGTACTTGGTTCATACCGAGAGACATGATATGGAGCCATGTGCAGAAACCTGATGGACCCTTTTGTATTCCTGAGCTGCCCCATGGACACAAATACATAAAGAACACTGGACCTTATGGCGAATCCATGACAGGACCTTTGGACTTTGCTGGACTAACGCATGAATATGGATTTTGTCAGACATGGGGCCAGTTTTGGCAATGGACTTTTGGGCTTTTTTTGAAAGCCTTAACTTATGGGAATCAGGCGATCTGCGCACGCTCCTAGAGACATTTGGGACTCTATTATTATTTTGATTTATACTGTATTCTCTCATATATAGTTGGTCCCCTTTAAGAGATTTATTATCAGGATATGTATATATGAATATTATGTTTCTCATTTATGGATGTATACATTTAATGAAACAGTTCTATATTTGGGTAATTTAACTGTTTTTCTTTCAAAAGGTAGAAGTTTGTTTGGGCTACACAGGGTTTTAACTCTTTTCTTTTTCTTCCCCCCCCCCCCCCCCCCCTGGTGGATGGATAGAGAGCGATCTATATTTACCTTCCGTGCGCTCCAGCGATGGAACGCTTCTGGGCTGACCACCGCTTCCTTCTTCCTCCTTCCTCTCTCCTCTGCGCTACGTCACATCCGGTGACGTCATGGGATACGGACGCACCTTCCGACCTCCATTTAAACGCCGGTTTTGCGGCGGACACACACGGTTCCTCCTCTCCTTGATAAAGCGGGGTTGCGCCCGCGGAACTAGTGGGGTTGCCTGAGGGGATCTGCCGTCTCTCCAGCTGAACTGCTCACTCTACCCTTCACTCGGGCTAAGTATCACTCCTGCAATATTCTCATGCACTTTATCTATGGGCTGTACACTGTCGTATCCTGTGAATTAGCGATCTGCATAAGCTCAATTCATATTCACTATTATATTGCACTGTAGCACTTTTTTCCACATTGTGGATCATGCTAGTTGTTTTAAACACTGTTATCATGTCACTAATATATCCAACTGTTGTATTTGTTTAAGGGGTTTTTTTTTATTATTGGGGAGAGTGTTGTTGTTTGTTTTTTGAGCTTATAGGATTTTCACACACTGAACCCGGGTTCATGCAGGATATGGGTCCTATTTAGAACCTATATTACTGCACATTAAGGAGTATTTTGTTGTAATATTTGATGAGCCGCTACATATACATATTTACAAATATATTATTTTTCAGCATGGAGGTACTTTTATGGGGTGTTTTATCATGTTGTTTTTAAATTGATGCTGGGAATTCATCCCTGTCATGTGTACATTTGTGTTACCATTAGGTAGATCATATGTAATAAAGATCCTTTTACATTACTAATTGACATTTGAGTGGTGCTTGGTTCGGGGTTTCTTTGTTGTAAATATAGTATTATGGTTTGACCCCAGCACACTCAATAGTTTCCACAAGGGTGCGAACATCAAATTCTACGATCTTAACTCTGACATCACAATGACTTCACGATGACATCATGATCTTAACTCTGACATCACGATGACATCACGATGACATCACGATGACATCACGATCTTAACTCTGACATCACGATGACTTCACGATGACATCACGATCTTAACTCTGACATCACGATGACATCATGATCTTAATTCTGACATCACGATGACATCACGATCTTAACTCTGACATCATGATGACATCACGATGACATCACGATAACATAACGATCTTAACTCTGACATCACGATGACATCACAATAACATCACGATCTTAACTCTGACATCAGGATCTAACTCTGACATCACGATGACATAACGATGACATCACGATGACATCCCGATCTTAACTCTGACATCACGATGACATCACGATAACATCACGATCTTATCTCTGACATCACGATGACATCACAATGATATCACAATAACATCACGATCTTAACACTGACATCACGATGACATCACGATCTTAACTCTGACATCACGATGACATCACGATGACATCACGATCTTAACGCTTACATCACGATGACATCACGATGACATCACCATAACATCACGATTTTAACTCTGACATCACAATGACATCACGATCTTAACTCTGACATCATGACGACATCATGATGACATCACGTTAACATCATGATCTTAACTCTGACATCACGATGACATCACGATGACATCACGATCTTAACTCTGACATCACGATGACATCACGATCTTAACTGTGACATCACGATGACATCACGATCTTAACTCTGACATCACGATGACATCACGATCTTAACTCTGACATCACAATGACATCACGATGACATCACGATGACTTCACGATCTTAACTCTGACATCATGATGACATCACGATAATATAACGATCTTAACTTTGACATCACAATGACATCACAATGACATCACGATCTTAACTCTGACATCACGATGACATCACGATGACATCGCGATCTTAACTCTGACATCACGATCTTAACTCTGACATCACGATAACATCACGATCTGAACTCTGACATCACGATGACATCACGATGACATCAGGATCTTAACTCTGACATCACGATGACATCAGGATCTTAACTCTGACATCATGATGACATCACGATGACATCATGATAACATCACGATCTTAACTCTGACATCACGCTGACATCACGATGACATCACGATCTTAACTCTGACATCACGATCTTAACTCTGACATCACGATGACATCACGATCTTAACTCTGACATCATGATGACATCACGATGACATCACAATAACATCACGATCTTAACTCTGACATCATGATGACTTCACGATGACATCACGATGACATCATGATCTTAACTCTGACATCACGATGACATCACAATGACATCACGATCTTAACTCTGACATCACAACGACATCATGATGACATCACGTTAACATCATGATCTTAACTCTGACATCACGATGACCTCACGATCTTAACTCTGACATCACGATGACATCACAATCTTAACTGTGACATCACGATGACATCACGATCTTAACTCTGACATCACGATGACATCACGATCTTAACTCTGACATCACAATGGCATCACGATGACATCACGATGACTTCACGATCTTAACTCTGACATCATGATGACATCACGATGAAATCACGATAACATAACAATCTTAACTCTGACATCACGATGACATCATGATGACATCACAATGGCATCACAATCTTAACTCTGACATCACGATGACATCACGATGACATCGCGATCTTAACTCTGACATCACGATGACATCATGATAACATCACGATCTTAACTCTGACATCACGATGACATCACGATGACATCACGATCTTAACTCTGACATCACGATCTTAACTCTGACATCACGATGACATCACGATGACATCACGATCTTAACTCTGACATCATGATGACATCACGATGACATCACAATAACATCACGATCTTAACTCTGACATCACGATGACTTCACGATGACATCACGATGACATCATGATCTTAACTCTGACATCACAATGACATCACGATGACATCACGATCTTAACTCTGACATCACGATGACTTCACGATGACATCACGATCTTAACTCTGACATCACGATGACATCATGATAACATCACGATCTTAACTCTGACATCACGATGACATCACGATGACATCACGATCTTAACTCTGACATCACGATCTTAACTCTGACATCACGATGACATCACGATTACATCACGATCTTAACTCTGACATCATGATGACATCACGATGACATCACAATAACATCAGGATCTTAACTCTGACATCACGATGACTTCACGATGACATCACGATGACATCATGATCTTAACTCTGACATCACGATGACATCACGATGACATCACGATCTTAACTCTGACATCACGATGACTTCACGATGACATCACGATCTTAACTCTGACATCACGATGACATCACGATGACATCACGATCTTAACTCTGACATCACGATCTTAACTCTGACATCACGATGACATCACGATGACATCACGATCTTAACTCTGACATCATGATGACATCACGATGACATCACAATAACATCACGATCTTAACTCTGACATCACGATGACTTCACGATGACATCACGATGACATCATGATCTTAACTCTGACATCACGATGACATCACGATGACATCACGATCTTAACTCTGACATCACGATGACTTCACGATGACATCACGATCTTAACTCTGACATCACGATGACATCATGATAACATCACGATCTTAACTCTGACATCACGATGACATCACGATGACATCACGATCTTAACTCTGACATCACGATCTTAACTCTGACATCACGATGACATCACGATGACATCACGATCTTAACTCTGACATCACGATGACTTCACGATGACATCACGATCTTAACTCTGACATCACGATGACATCACGATGACATCACGATCTTAACTCTGACAGCACGATGACATCACGATGACATCACGATCTTAACTCTGACATCACGATGACTTCACGATGACAACACGATGACATCACGATCTTAACTCTGACATCACGATGACATCACGATGACATCACGATCTTAACTCTGACATCATGATGACATCACGATGACATCACGATGACATCACGATGACATCACGATCTTAACTCTGACATCACGATGACATCACGATGACATCACGGTGACATCACGATCTTAACTCTGACATCACGATGACATCACGATCTTAACTCTGACATCACGATGACATCACCATCTTAACTCTGACATCACGATGACATCACGATGACATCACGATCTTAACTCTGACATCACGATGACATCACGATGACATCATGATCTTAACTCTGACATCACAATGACATCACGATGAAATCACGATAACATAACAATCTTAACTCTGACATCACGATGACATCATGATGACATCACAATGGCATCACAATCTTAACTCTGACATCACGATGACATCACGATGACATCGCGATCTTAACTCTGACATCACGATGACATCATGATAACATCACGATCTTAACTCTGACATCACGATGACATCACGATGACATCACGATCTTAACTCTGACATCACGATCTTAACTCTGACATCACGATGACATCACGATGACATCACGATCTTAACTCTGACATCATGATGACATCACGATGACATCACAATAACATCACGATCTTAACTCTGACATCACGATGACTTCACGATGACATCACGATGACATCATGATCTTAACTCTGACATCACAATGACATCACGATGACATCACGATCTTAACTCTGACATCACGATGACTTCACGATGACATCACGATCTTAACTCTGACATCACGATGACATCATGATAACATCACGATCTTAACTCTGACATCACGATGACATCACGATGACATCACGATCTTAACTCTGACATCACGATCTTAACTCTGACATCACGATGACATCACGATTACATCACGATCTTAACTCTGACATCATGATGACATCACGATGACATCACAATAACATCAGGATCTTAACTCTGACATCACGATGACTTCACGATGACATCACGATGACATCATGATCTTAACTCTGACATCACGATGACATCACGATGACATCACGATCTTAACTCTGACATCACGATGACTTCACGATGACATCACGATCTTAACTCTGACATCACGATGACATCACGATGACATCACGATCTTAACTCTGACATCACGATCTTAACTCTGACATCACGATGACATCACGATGACATCACGATCTTAACTCTGACATCATGATGACATCACGATGACATCACAATAACATCACGATCTTAACTCTGACATCACGATGACTTCACGATGACATCACGATGACATCATGATCTTAACTCTGACATCACGATGACATCACGATGACATCACGATCTTAACTCTGACATCACGATGACTTCACGATGACATCACGATCTTAACTCTGACATCACGATGACATCATGATAACATCACGATCTTAACTCTGACATCACGATGACATCACGATGACATCACGATCTTAACTCTGACATCACGATCTTAACTCTGACATCACGATGACATCACGATGACATCACGATCTTAACTCTGACATCACGATGACTTCACGATGACATCACGATCTTAACTCTGACATCACGATGACATCACGATGACATCACGATCTTAACTCTGACAGCACGATGACATCACGATGACATCACGATCTTAACTCTGACATCACGATGACTTCACGATGACAACACGATGACATCACGATCTTAACTCTGACTTCACGATGACATCACGAAAAATATCACGATCTTAACTCTGACATCACGATGACATCACGATGACATCACGATCTTAACTCTGACATCATGATGACATCACGATGACATCACGATGACATCACGATGACATCACGATCTTAACTCTGACATCACGATGACATCACGATGACATCACGGTGACATCACGATCTTAACTCTGACATCACGATGACATCACGATGACATCACGATCTTAACTCTGACATCACGATGACATCACCATCTTAACTCTGACATCACGATGACATCACGATGACATCACGATCTTAACTCTGACATCACGATGACATCACGATGACATCATGATCTTAACTCTGACATCACAATGACATCACGATGATATCACGATGACATCACAATGACATCACGATGACATTACGATCTTAACTCTGACATCACGATGATATCACGATGACATCACGATGACATCACGATAACATCACGATCTTAACTCTGACATCACGATGACATTATGATGACATCATGTTCTTAACTCTGACATCACAATGACATCACGATGATATCACTCTGACATCACGATAACATCACGATCTTAACTCTGACATCACGATGACATCACAATAACATCACGATCTTAACTCTGACATCACGATGACATCACGATGACATTACGATGACATCACGATCTTAACTCTGACATCATGATGACATCACGATCTTAACTCTGTCATCATGATGACATCACGATGACATCTCGATAACATAACGATCTTAACTCTGACATCACGATTACATCACGATCTTAACTCTGACAGCACGATGACATCACGATGACATCACGATCTTAACACTGACATCACGATGACTTCACGATGACATCACGATGACATCACGATCTTAACTCTGACTTCACGATGACATCACGATGACATCACGAAAAACATCACGATCTTAACTCTGACATCACGATGACATCACGATGACATCACGATCTTAACTCTGCCATCACGAGGACATCACGATCTTAACTCTGACATCACGATGACATCACGATAACATCACGATCTTAACTCTAACATCACGATGACATCACGATGACATCACGATCTTAACTCTCACATCACGATGACATTTCGATGACATCACGATAACATCACGATCTTAAATCTGACATCACGATGACATGACGATGACATCACAATGACATCGCGATCTTAACTCTGACATCACGATGACTTCACGATGACATCACGATGACATCACGATCCCAACTCTCACATCACGATGACATCACGATAACATCACGATCTTAACTCTGACATCACGATGACATCACAATGACATCACAATGACATTGTGATCTTAACTCTGACATCACGATGACATCACGATCTTAACTCTGACATCACGATGACATCACGATGACATCACGATCTTAACTCTGACATCATGATGACATCACGATGACATCACGATGACATCACGATGACATCACGATCTTAACTCTGACATCACGATGACATCACGATGACATCACGGTGACATCACGATCTTAACTCTGACATCACGATGACATCACGATGACATTACGATCTTAACTCTGACATCACGATGACATCACGATGACATCACCATCTTAACTCTGACATCACGATGACATCACGATGACATCACGATCTTAACTCTGACATCACGATGACATCACGATGACATCATGATCTTAACTCTGACATCACAATGACATCACGATGATATCACGATGACATCACAATGACATCACGATGACATCACGATCTTAACTCTGACATCACGATGATATCACGACATCACGATGACATCACGATAACATCACGATCTTAACTCTGACATCACGATGACATTATGATGACATCATGTTCTTAACTCTGACATCACAATGACATCACGATGATATCACTCTGACATCACGATAACATCACGATCTTAACTCTGACATCACGATGACATCACAATAACATCACGATCTTAACTCTGACATCACGATGACATCACGATGACATTACGATGACATCACGATCTTAACTCTGACATCATGATGACATCACGATCTTAACTCTGTCATCATGATGACATCACGATGACATCTCGATAACATAACGATCTTAACTCTGACATCACGATTACATCACGATCTTAACTCTGACAGCACGATGACATCACGATGACATCACGATCTTAACTCTGACATCACGATGACTTCACGATGACATCACGATGACATCACGATCTTAACTCTGACTTCACGATGACATCACGATGACATCACGAAAAACATCACGATCTTAACTCTGACATCACGATGACATCACGATGACATCACGATCTTAACTCTGCCATCACGAGGACATCACGATCTTAACTCTGACATCACAATGACATCACGATGATATCACAATGACATCACGATGACATCACGATCTTAACTCTGACATCACGATGACATCACGATAACATCACGATCTTAACTCTGACATCACGATCTTAACTCTGACATCACGATCTTAACTCTGACATCACGATGACATCACGATGACATCACGATCTTAACTCTGACATCATGATGACATCACGATGACATCACAATAACATCACGATCTTAACTCTGACTATATTTACAACAAAGAAACCCCGAACCAAGCACCACTCAAATGTCAATTAGTAATGTAAAAGGATCTTTATTACATATGATCTACCTAATGGTAACACAAATTTACACATGACAGGGATGAATTCCCAGCATCAATTTAAAAACAACATGATAAAACACCCCATAAAAGTACCTCCATGCTGAAAAATAATATATTTGTAAATATGTATATGTAGCGGCTCATCAAATATTACAACAAAATACTCCTTAATGTGCAGTAATATAGGTTCTAAATAGGACCCATATCCTGCATGAACCCGGGTTCAGTGTGTGAAAATCCTATAAGCTCAAAAAACAAACAACAACACTCTCCCCAATAATAAAAAAAAAAACCCTTAAACAAATACAACAGTTGGATATATTAGTGACATGATAACAGTGTTTAAAACAACTAGCATGATCCACAATGTGGAAAAAAGTGCTACAGTGCAATATAATAGTGAATATGAATTGAGCTTATGCAGATCGCTAATTCACAGGATACGACAGTGTACAGCCCATAGATAAAGTGCATGAGAATATTGCAGGAGTGATACTTAGCCCGAGTGAAGGGTAGAGTGAGCAGTTCAGCTGGAGAGACGGCAGATCCCCTCAGGCAACCCCACTAGTTCTGCGGGCGCAACCCCGCTTTATCAAGGAGAGGAGGAATCGTGTGTGTCCGCCGCAAAACCGGCGTTTAAATGGAGGTCGGAAGGTGCGTCCGTATCCCATGACGTCACCGGATGTGACGTAGCGCAGAGGAGAGAGGAAGGAGGAAGAAGGAAGCGGTGGTCAGCCCAGAAGCGTTCCATCGCTGGAGCGCACGGAAGGTAAATATAGATCGCTCTCTATCCATCCACCAGGGGGGGGGGGGGGGGGAAGAAAAAGAAAAGAGATAAAACCCTGTGTAGCCCAAACAAACTTCTACCTTTTGAAAGAAAAACAGTTAAATTACCCAAATATAGAACTGTTTCATTAAATGTATACATCCATAAATGAGAAACATAATATTCATATATACATATCCTGATAATAAATCTCTTAAAGGGGACCAACTATATATGAGAGAATACAGTATAAATCAAAATAATAATAGAGTCCCAAATGTCTCTAGGAGCGTGCGCAGATCGCCTGATTCCCATAAGTTAAGGCTTTCAAAAAAAGCCCAAAAGTCCATTGCCAAAACTGGCCCCATGTCTGACAAAATCCATATTCATGTGTTAGTCCAGCAAAGTCCAAAGGTCCTGTCATGGATTCGCCATAAGGTATAAGAAGGTATAAACATCAGAAATTTCTTTGTCACTGATACCGTGTTTTTTTTCCTTTTTCCACTTCCTCTCCTTCTATTCTCTATGCATAGAGTATACGGGGTTTGAAAACCATTCAGATGTACTTGGTTCATACCGAGAGACATGATATGGAGCCATGTGCAGAAACCTGATGGACCCTTTTGTATTCCTGAGCTGCCCCATGGACACAAATACATAAAGAACACTGGACCTTATGGCGAATCCATGACAGGACCTTTGGACTTTGCTGGACTAACGCATGAATATGGATTTTGTCAGACATGGGGCCAGTTTTGGCAATGGACTTTTGGGCTTTTTTTGAAAGCCTTAACTTATGGGAATCAGGCGATCTGCGCACGCTCCTAGAGACATTTGGGACTCTATTATTATTTTGATTTATACTGTATTCTCTCATATATAGTTGGTCCCCTTTAAGAGATTTATTATCAGGATATGTATATATGAATATTATGTTTCTCATTTATGGATGTATACATTTAATGAAACAGTTCTATATTTGGGTAATTTAACTGTTTTTCTTTCAAAAGGTAGAAGTTTGTTTGGGCTACACAGGGTTTTATCTCTTTTCTTTTTCTTCCCCCCCCCCCCCCCCCCTGGTGGATGGATAGAGAGCGATCTATATTTACCTTCCGTGCGCTCCAGCGATGGAACGCTTCTGGGCTGACCACCGCTTCCTTCTTCCTCCTTCCTCTCTCCTCTGCGCTACGTCACATCCGGTGACGTCATGGGATACGGACGCACCTTCCGACCTCCATTTAAACGCCGGTTTTGCGGCGGACACACACGGTTCCTCCTCTCCTTGATAAAGCGGGGTTGCGCCCGCGGAACTAGTGGGGTTGCCTGAGGGGATCTGCCGTCTCTCCAGCTGAACTGCTCACTCTACCCTTCACTCGGGCTAAGTATCACTCCTGCAATATTCTCATGCACTTTATCTATGGGCTGTACACTGTCGTATCCTGTGAATTAGCGATCTGCATAAGCTCAATTCATATTCACTATTATATTGCACTGTAGCACTTTTTTCCACATTGTGGATCATGCTAGTTGTTTTAAACACTGTTATCATGTCACTAATATATCCAACTGTTGTATTTGTTTAAGGGGTTTTTTTTTATTATTGGGGAGAGTGTTGTTGTTTGTTTTTTGAGCTTATAGGATTTTCACACACTGAACCCGGGTTCATGCAGGATATGGGTCCTATTTAGAACCTATATTACTGCACATTAAGGAGTATTTTGTTGTAATATTTGATGAGCCGCTACATATACATATTTACAAATATATTATTTTTCAGCATGGAGGTACTTTTATGGGGTGTTTTATCATGTTGTTTTTAAATTGATGCTGGGAATTCATCCCTGTCATGTGTACATTTGTGTTACCATTAGGTAGATCATATGTAATAAAGATCCTTTTACATTACTAATTGACATTTGAGTGGTGCTTGGTTCGGGGTTTCTTTGTTGTAAATATAGTATTATGGTTTGACCCCAGCACACTCAATAGTTTCCACAAGGGTGCGAACATCAAATTCTACGATCTTAACTCTGACATCACAATGACTTCACGATGACATCATGATCTTAACTCTGACATCACGATGACATCACGATGACATCACGATGACATCACGATCTTAACTCTGACATCACGATGACTTCACGATGACATCACGATCTTAACTCTGACATCACGATGACATCATGATCTTAATTCTGACATCACGATGACATCACGATCTTAACTCTGACATCATGATGACATCACGATGACATCACGATAACATAACGATCTTAACTCTGACATCACGATGACATCACAATAACATCACGATCTTAACTCTGACATCAGGATCTAACTCTGACATCACGATGACATAACGATGACATCACGATGACATCCCGATCTTAACTCTGACATCACGATGACATCACGATAACATCACGATCTTATCTCTGACATCACGATGACATCACAATGATATCACAATAACATCACGATCTTAACACTGACATCACGATGACATCACGATGACATCACGATCTTAACTCTGACATCACGATGACATCACGATCTTAACTCTGACATCACGATGACATCACGATCTTAACGCTTACATCACGATGACATCACGATGACATCACCATAACATCACGATTTTAACTCTGACATCACAATGACATCACGATCTTAACTCTGACATCATGACGACATCATGATGACATCACGTTAACATCATGATCTTAACTCTGACATCACGATGACATCACGATGACATCACGATCTTAACTCTGACATCACGATGACATCACGATCTTAACTGTGACATCACGATGACATCACGATCTTAACTCTGACATCACGATGACATCACGATCTTAACTCTGACATCACAATGACATCACGATGACATCACGATGACTTCACGATCTTAACTCTGACATCATGATGACATCACGATAATATAACGATCTTAACTTTGACATCACAATGACATCACAATGACATCACGATCTTAACTCTGACATCACGATGACATCACGATGACATCGCGATCTTAACTCTGACATCACGATCTTAACTCTGACATCACGATAACATCACGATCTGAACTCTGACATCACGATGACATCACGATGACATCAGGATCTTAACTCTGACATCACGATGACATCAGGATCTTAACTCTGACATCATGATGACATCACGATGACATCATGATAACATCACGATCTTAACTCTGACATCACGCTGACATCACGATGACATCACGATCTTAACTCTGACATCACGATCTTAACTCTGACATCACGATGACATCACGATCTTAACTCTGACATCATGATGACATCACGATGACATCACAATAACATCACGATCTTAACTCTGACATCATGATGACTTCACGATGACATCACGATGACATCATGATCTTAACTCTGACATCACGATGACATCACAATGACATCACGATCTTAACTCTGACATCACAACGACATCATGATGACATCACGTTAACATCATGATCTTAACTCTGACATCACGATGACCTCACGATCTTAACTCTGACATCACGATGACATCACAATCTTAACTGTGACATCACGATGACATCACGATCTTAACTCTGACATCACGATGACATCACGATCTTAACTCTGACATCACAATGGCATCACGATGACATCACGATGACTTCACGATCTTAACTCTGACATCATGATGACATCACGATGAAATCACGATAACATAACAATCTTAACTCTGACATCACGATGACATCATGATGACATCACAATGGCATCACAATCTTAACTCTGACATCACGATGACATCACGATGACATCGCGATCTTAACTCTGACATCACGATGACATCATGATAACATCACGATCTTAACTCTGACATCACGATGACATCACGATGACATCACGATCTTAACTCTGACATCACGATCTTAACTCTGACATCACGATGACATCACGATGACATCACGATCTTAACTCTGACATCATGATGACATCACGATGACATCACAATAACATCACGATCTTAACTCTGACATCACGATGACTTCACGATGACATCACGATGACATCATGATCTTAACTCTGACATCACAATGACATCACGATGACATCACGATCTTAACTCTGACATCACGATGACTTCACGATGACATCACGATCTTAACTCTGACATCACGATGACATCATGATAACATCACGATCTTAACTCTGACATCACGATGACATCACGATGACATCACGATCTTAACTCTGACATCACGATCTTAACTCTGACATCACGATGACATCACGATTACATCACGATCTTAACTCTGACATCATGATGACATCACGATGACATCACAATAACATCAGGATCTTAACTCTGACATCACGATGACTTCACGATGACATCACGATGACATCATGATCTTAACGATGACATCACGATGACATCACGATCTTAACTCTGACATCACGATGACTTCACGATGACATCACGATCTTAACTCTGACATCACGATGACATCACGATGACATCACGATCTTAACTCTGACATCACGATCTTAACTCTGACATCACGATGACATCACGATGACATCACGATCTTAACTCTGACATCATGATGACATCACGATGACATCACAATAACATCACGATCTTAACTCTGACATCACGATGACTTCACGATGACATCACGATGACATCATGATCTTAACTCTGACATCACGATGACATCACGATGACATCACGATCTTAACTCTGACATCACGATGACTTCACGATGACATCACGATCTTAACTCTGACATCACGATGACATCATGATAACATCACGATCTTAACTCTGACATCACGATGACATCACGATGACATCACGATCTTAACTCTGACATCACGATCTTAACTCTGACATCACGATGACATCACGATGACATCACGATCTTAACTCTGACATCACGATGACTTCACGATGACATCACGATCTTAACTCTGACATCACGATGACATCACGATGACATCACGATCTTAACTCTGACAGCACGATGACATCACGATGACATCACGATCTTAACTCTGACATCACGATGACTTCACGATGACAACACGATGACATCACGATCTTAACTCTGACTTCACGATGACATCACGAAAAATATCACGATCTTAACTCTGACATCACGATGACATCACGATGACATCACGATCTTAACTCTGACATCATGATGACATCACGATGACATCACGATGACATCACGATGACATCACGATCTTAACTCTGACATCACGATGACATCACGATGACATCACGGTGACATCACGATCTTAACTCTGACATCACGATGACATCACGATGACATCACGATCTTAACTCTGACATCACGATGACATCACCATCTTAACTCTGACATCACGATGACATCACGATGACATCACGATCTTAACTCTGACATCACGATGACATCACGATGACATCATGATCTTAACTCTGACATCACAATGACATCACGATGATATCACGATGACATCACAATGACATCACGATGACATTACGATCTTAACTCTGACATCACGATGATATCACGATGACATCACGATGACATCACGATAACATCACGATCTTAACTCTGACATCACGATGACATTATGATGACATCATGTTCTTAACTCTGACATCACAATGACATCACGATGATATCACTCTGACATCACGATAACATCACGATCTTAACTCTGACATCACGATGACATCACAATAACATCACGATCTTAACTCTGACATCACGATGACATCACGATGACATTACGATGACATCACGATCTTAACTCTGACATCATGATGACATCACGATCTTAACTCTGTCATCATGATGACATCACGATGACATCTCGATAACATAACGATCTTAACTCTGACATCACGATTACATCACGATCTTAACTCTGACAGCACGATGACATCACGATGACATCACGATCTTAACTCTGACATCACGATGACTTCACGATGACATCACGATGACATCACGATCTTAACTCTGACTTCACGATGACATCACGATGACATCACGAAAAACATCACGATCTTAACTCTGACATCACGATGACATCACGATGACATCACGATCTTAACTCTGCCATCACGAGGACATCACGATCTTAACTCTGACATCACGATGACATCACGATAACATCACGATCTTAACTCTAACATCACGATGACATCACGATGACATCACGATCTTAACTCTCACATCACGATGACATTTCGATGACATCACGATAACATCACGATCTTAAATCTGACATCACGATGACATGACGATGACATCACAATGACATCGCGATCTTAACTCTGACATCACGATGACTTCACGATGACATCACGATGACATCACGATCCCAACTCTCACATCACGATGACATCACGATAACATCACGATCTTAACTCTGACATCACGATGACATCACAATGACATCACAATGACATTGTGATCTTAACTCTGACATCACGATGACATCACGATCTTAACTCTGACATCACGATGACATCACGATGACATCACGATCTTAACTCTGACATCATGATGACATCACGATGACATCACGATGACATCACGATGACATCACGATCTTAACTCTGACATCACGATGACATCACGATGACATCACGGTGACATCACGATCTTAACTCTGACATCACGATGACATCACGATGACATCACGATCTTAACTCTGACATCACGATGACATCACGATGACATCACCATCTTAACTCTGACATCACGATGACATCACGATGACATCACGATCTTAACTCTGACATCACGATGACATCACGATGACATCATGATCTTAACTCTGACATCACAATGACATCACGATGATATCACGATGACATCACAATGACATCACGATGACATCACGATCTTAACTCTGACATCACGATGATATCACGACATCACGATGACATCACGATAACATCACGATCTTAACTCTGACATCACGATGACATTATGATGACATCATGTTCTTAACTCTGACATCACAATGACATCACGATGATATCACTCTGACATCACGATAACATCACGATCTTAACTCTGACATCACGATGACATCACAATAACATCACGATCTTAACTCTGACATCACGATGACATCACGATGACATTACGATGACATCACGATCTTAACTCTGACATCATGATGACATCACGATCTTAACTCTGTCATCATGATGACATCACGATGACATCTCGATAACATAACGATCTTAACTCTGACATCACGATTACATCACGATCTTAACTCTGACAGCACGATGACATCACGATGACATCACGATCTTAACTCTGACATCACGATGACTTCACGATGACATCACGATGACATCACGATCTTAACTCTGACTTCACGATGACATCACGATGACATCACGAAAAACATCACGATCTTAACTCTGACATCACGATGACATCACGATGACATCACGATCTTAACTCTGCCATCACGAGGACATCACGATCTTAACTCTGACATCACGATGACATCACGATAACATCACGATCTTAACTCTAACATCACGATGACATCACGATGACATCACGATCTTAACTCTCACATCACGATGACATTTCGATGACATCACGATAACATCACGATCTTAAATCTGACATCACGATGACATCACGATGACATCACAATGACATCGCGATCTTAACTCTGACATCACGATGACTTCACGATGACATCACGATGACATCACGATCCCAACTCTCACATCACGATGACATCACGATAACATCACGATCTTAACTCTGACATCACGATGACATCACAATGACATCACAATGACATTGTGATCTTAACTCTGACATCACGATGACATCACGATCTTAACTCTGACATCACGATGACATCACGATGACATCACGATCTTAACTCTGACATCATGATGACATCACGATAACATCACGATCTTAACTCTGACATCATGATTATATCACGATGACATCACGATAACATCACGATCTTAACTCTGACATCACGATGACATCAAGATCTTAACTCTGACATCACGATGACATCACGATCTTAACTCTGACATCAAGATGACATCACAATGACATCACAATGACATCGTGATCTTAACTCTGACATTACGATCTTAACTCTGACATCACGATGACATCACGATGACATAAAGATCTTAACTCTGACATCATGATGACATCACGATAACATCACGATCTTAACTCTGACATCATGATTACATCACGATGACATCACGATAACATCACGATCCTAAATCTGACAGCACGATGACATCACGATGACATCACGATCTTAACTCTGACATCACGATGACTTCACGATGACATCACGATGACATCACGATCCTAACTCTGACATCACGATGATATCACGATGACATGACGATGACATCACGATCTTAACTCTGACATCACGATGACATCACGATGACATCATGTTCTTAAATCTGACATCACAATGACATCACGATGATATCACTCTGACATCACGATAACATCACGATCTTAACTCTGACATCACGATGACATCACAATAACATCACGATCTTAACTCTGACATCACGATGTCATCACGATGACATTACGATGACATCACGATCTTAACTCTGACATCATGATGACATCACGATCTTAACTCTGTCATCATGATGACATCACGATGACATCTCGATAACATAACGATCTTAACTCTGACATCACGATGACATCACAATCTTAACTCTGACAGCACGATGACATCACGATGACATCACGATCTTAACTCTGACATCACGATGACTTCACGATGACAACACGATGACATCACGATCTTAACTCTGACTTCACGATGACATCACGATGACATCACGAAAAATATCACGATCTTAACTCTGACATCACGATGACATCACGATGACATCACGATCTTAACTCTGCCATCACGATGACATCACGATCTTAACTCTGACATCACGATGACATCACGATAACATCACGATGACATCACGATGACATCACGATAACATCACGATCTTAACTCTGACATCACGATCACTTCACGATGACATCACGATGACATCACGATCTTAACTCTGACATCACGATGACATCACGATGACATCACGATAACATCACGATCTTAACTCTGACATCACGATGACATCACGATCTTAACTCTGACATCACGATGACATCACAATGACATCATAATGACATCACGATCTTAACTCTGACATCACGATGACATCACAATCTTAACTCTGACATCACGATGACATCACAATCTTAACTCTGACAGCACGATGACATCACGATGACATCACGATCTTAACTCTGACATCACGATGACTTCACGATGACAACACAATGACATCACGATCTTAACTCTGACTTCACGATGACATCACGATGACATCACGAAAAATATCACGATCTTAACTCTGACATCACGATGACATCACGATGACATCACGATCTTAACTCTGACATCATGATGACATCACGATGACATCACGATGACATCACGATGACATCACGATCTTAACTCTGACATCACGATGACATCACGATGACATCACGGTGACATCACGATCTTAACTCTGACATCACGATGACATCACGATGACATCACGATCTTAACTCTGACATCACGATGACATCACGATGACATCACCATCTTAACTCTGACATCACGATGACATCACGATGACATCACGATCTTAACTCTGACATCACGATGACATCACAATGACATCACGATGATATCACGATGACATCACGATGACATCACGATAACATCACGATCTTAACTCTGACATCACGATGACATTATGATGACATCATGTTCTTAACTCTGACATCACAATGACATCACGATGATATCACGATCTTAACTCTGACATCACGATGACATCACGATGACATCACGATGACATCATGATCTTAACTCTGACATCACAATGACATCACGATGATATCACGATGACATCACAATGACATCACGATGACATCACGATCTTAACTCTGACATCACGATGATATCACGATGACATCACGATGACATCACGATAACATCACGATCTTAACTCTGACATCACGATGACATCACGATGACATCACGATGACATCATGTTCTTAAATCTGACATCACAATGACATCACGATGATATCACTCTGACATCACGATAACATCACGATCTTAACTCTGACATCACGATGACATCACAATAACATCACGATCTTAACTCTGACATCACGATGTCATCACGATGACATTACGATGACATCACGATCTTAACTCTGACATCATGATGACATCACGATCTTAACTCTGTCATCATGATGACATCACGATGACATCTCGATAACATAACGATCTTAACTCTGACATCACGATGACATCACGATCTTAACTCTGACAGCACGATGACATCACGATGACATCACGATCTTAACTCTGACATCACGATGACATCATGATGACATCACGATCTTAACTCTGACATCACGATGACTTCACGATGACAACACGATTACATCACGATCTTAACTCTGACTTCACGATGACATCACGAAAAATATCACGATCTTAACTCTGACATCACGATGACATCACGATGACATCACGATCTTAACTCTGCCATCACGATGACATCACGATCTTAACTCTGACATCACGATGACATCACGATAACATCACGATCTTAACTCTGACATCACGATGACATCACGATGACATCACGATCTTAACTCTCACATCACGATGACATTTCGATGACATCACAATGACATCGCGATCTTAACTCTGACATCACGATGACATCACGATCTTAACTCTGACATCACGATGACATCACGATGACATCACGATCTTAACTCTGACATCATGATGACATCACGATAACATCACGATGACATCACGATGACATCACGATAACATCACGATCTTAACTCTGACATCACGATCACTTCACGATGACATCACGATGACATCACGATCTTAACTCTGACATCACGATGACATCACGATCTTAACTCTGACATCACGATGACATCACAATGACATCATAATGACATCACGATCTTAACTCTGACATCACGATGACATCACAATCTTAACTCTGACATCACGATGACATCACAATCTTAACTCTGACAGCACGATGACATCACGATGACATCACGATCTTAACTCTGACATCACGATGACATCACGAAAAATATCACGATCTTAACTCTGACATCACGATGACATCACGATGACATCACGATCTTAACTCTGACATCATGATGACATCACGATGACATCACGATGACATCACGATGACATCACGATCTTAACTCTGACATCACGATGACATCACGATGACATCACGGTGACATCACGATCTTAACTCTGACATCACGATGACATCACGATGACATCACGATGACATCACGATCTTAACTCTGACATCACGATGACATCACGATGACATCACCATCTTAACTCTGACATCACGATGACATCACGATGACATCACGATCTTAACTCTGACATCACTATGACATCACGATGACATCACGATGACATCATGATCTTAACTCTGACATCACAATGACATCACGATGATATCACGATGACATCACAATGACATCACGATGACATCACGATCTTAACTCTGACATCACGATGATATCACGATGACATCACGATGACATCACGATAACATCACGATCTTAACTCTGACATCACGATGACATTATGATGACATCATGTTCTTAACTCTGACATCACAATGACATCACGATGATATCACTCTGACATCACGATAACATCACGATCTTAACTCTGACATCACGATGACATCACAATAACATCACGATCTTAACTCTGACATTACGATGACATCACGATGACATTACGATGACATCACGATCTTAACTCTGACATCATGATGACATCACGATCTTAACTCTGTCATCATGATGACATCACGATGACATCTCGATAACATAACGATCTTAACTCTGACATCACGATGACATCACGATCTTAACTCTGACATCACGATGACTTCACGATGACATCACGATGACATCACGATCTTAACTCTGACTTCACGATGACATCACGATGACATCACGAAAAACATCACGATCTTAACTCTGACATCACGATGACATCACGATCTTAACTCTGCCATCACGATGACATCACGATCTTAACTCTGACATCACGATGACATCACGATAACATCACGATCTTAACTCTAACATCACGATGACATCACGATGACATCACGATCTTAACTCTCACATCACGATGACATTTCGATGACATCACGATAACATCACGATCTTAAATCTGACATCACGATGACATCACGATGACATCACAATGACATCGCGATCTTAACTCTGACATCACGATGACATCACGATCTTAACTCTGACATCATGATGACATAACGATGACATCACGATAACATCACGATCTTAACTCTGACATCACGATGACTTCACGATGACATCACGATGACATCACGATCTTAACTCTCACATCACGATGACATCACGATAACATCACGATCTTAACTCTGACATCACGATGACATCACAATGACATCACAATGACATTGTGATCTTAACTCTGACATCACGATGACATCACGATCTTAACTCTGACATCACGATGACATCACGATGACATCACGATCTTAACTCTGACATCATGATGACATCACGATAACATCACGATCTTAACTCTGACATCATGATGACATCACGATGACATCACGATAACATCACGATCTTAACTCTGACATCATGATGACATCACGATGACATCAAGATCTTAACTCTGACATCACGATGACATCACGATCTTAACTCTGACATCAAGATGACATCACAATGACATCAACAACAACAACAACAACAACAACAACAAATAACATTTGTAAAGCGCTTTTCTCCCGTGGGACTCAAAGCGCATAAGCATGGCTCCGACCATCGTGGTACAGAGGAAGAATTTTATAAATCTGGAAATGCCAGGCTAAACAGGTGGCTTTTCAGTCTGGATTTGAATAGCTCCAGGGATGGTGCTGTCTTTACTGGGTGTGGTAGGGAGTTCCAAAGAGTAGGGGCAGCATGACAGAAGGCTCTGTCTCCAGATTTTTTGAGGTGCACTCTGGGAGTGACCAAGTTTATAGAACTTGCTGATCTGAGGTTGTGAGAGGTGTGGTGCAGCTTCAGCAAGTCCTTCATGTATCCAGGGCCCAGATTATGCAGGGATTTGAATGTCAGCAGTCCAATCTTGAAGAGTATTCTCCATTCTACTGGTAGCCAGTGCAGTGAGCGAAGGATCGGTGTAATGTGACAGTGGCGAGGCTGGTTTGTTAGCAATCTGGCAGCAGCATTCTGCACTAATTGCAGGCGACGCAGGTCCTTTTTGGGGAGGCCAGCATAAAGGGCATTGCAGTAGTCCAGCCGTGATGTGATGAAGGCGTGGACTAGGGTTTGAAGATCCTCTGGGGGAATCAGATGTTTAATCTTTGCAATGTTCTTCAGATGAAAGAAGGAAGATTTAACTACAGATGAAATTTGGTTTCTGAAACTCAATTCCCCATCGATTAGTACGCCAAGGCTGCGCACAAGGTTGGAGCTGTTTATGTCTGAATTCCCAATCCTGATTGGTGTTGCTTTAGGATAGAGCTGTTTTGATGGCGAGCACTGGCTTTGGACAAACAGGACCTCAGTTTTGTCAGCATTCAGTTTCAACCAGTTATCATTCATCCATGCCTGAAGCTCAGCTAAGCAAGAGTTTATTTTTGGGGTAGGGTCTGTTCCACCAGGTTTGAAGGACAGGTATAGCTGTGTGTCATCGGCGTAGCAGTGGTACGTCAGGCCATGTCGTTGGATAAGTGTACCGATTGGCAACATGTAGATTGCAAACAGCAGAGGGGATAGGATTGATCCTTGTGGCACTCCGAATTGTAGAGGTGCAGGTTTGGACATTATAGGTCCTAGGGATACTCTCTGTGTTCTGTCAGTCAGGAATGATCTGAACCACTGGAGGACTGATCCACTGATGCCACAGTACTCCTGCAGTCTGTTAAGCAGGATTTTATGGTCAACTGTATCAAAAGCAGCTGAGAGATTCAACAGGATTAGGATGGAGCATTCCCCTCTGTCCCTTGCCATGAGCAGATCGTTGCAGACTTGGATGAGGGCTGTTTCACAGCTGTGGTGTTTCTTAAAGCCAGATTGTAGAGGGTCCAGGATGTTGTTTACTGACAGCCTGGTTTCAAGTTGCAGATAGACAGCCTTTTCAATAACTTTACCTAAGAAGGGGAGGTTGGAGACAGGTCTGTAGCTGCTAATAGCATCTGGATCCATGGAAGGTTTTTTAAGATCACATCGTGATCTTAACTCTGACATCACGATGACATTACGATCTTAACTCTGACATCACGATGACATCACGATGACATAAAGATCTTAACTCTGACATCATGATGACATCACGATAACATCACGATCTTAACTCTGACATCATGATTACATCACGATGACATCACGATAACATCACGATCTTAAATCTGACAGCACGATGACATCACGATCTTAACTCTGACATCACGATGACTTCACGATGACATCACGATGACATCACGATCTTAACTCTGACTTCACGATGACATCACGAAAAACATCACGATCTTAACTCTGACATCACGATGACATCACAATGGCATCACGATCTTAACTCTGACAGCACGATGACATCACGATGACATCACGATAACATCACGATCTTAACTCTGACATCACGATGACATCACAATAACATCACGATCTTCACTCTGACATCACGATGACTTCACGATGACATCACGATCTTAACTCTGACATCACGATGACATCACGATAACATCACGATCTTAACTCTGACATCACGATGACATCACGATCTTAACTCTGACATCACGATGACATCACAATCTTAACTTTGACATCATGATGGCATCACGATGACATCACGATAACATCACGATCTTAACTCTGACATCACGATGACATCACGATGACATCACGATCTTAACTCTGACATCACGATGACATCACGATCTTAACTCTGACATCACGATGACATCACGATGACATCACGATCTTAACTCTGACATCATGATGACATCACGATCTTAACTCTGTCATCATGATGACATCACGATGACATCTCAATAACATAACGATCTTAACTCTGACATCACGATGACTTCACGATGACATCACGATGACATCACGATCTTAACTCTGACATCACGATGACATCACGATAACATCACGATCTTAACTCTGACATCACGATGACTTCACGATGACATCACGATGACATCACGATCTTAACTCTGACATCACGATGACATCACAATGACATCACGATAACATCACGATCTTAACTCTGACATCACGATGACATCACGATCTTAACTCTGACATCACGATGACATCACGATGACATCACGATCTTAACTTTGACATCATGATGGCATCACGATGACATCACGATGACATCACGATAACATCACGATCTTAACTCTGACATCAAGATGACATCACGATGACATCACAATGACATCACGATCTTAACTCTGACATCACGATGACATCACAATCTTAACTCTGACATCACGATGACATCACAATCTTAACTCTGACATCACGATGACATCACGATGACATCACGATCTTAACTCTGACATCATGATGACATCACGATGACATCACGATGACATCACGATGACATCACGATGACATCACGATGACATCACGATCTTAACTCTGACATCACGATGACATCAAGATGACATCATGATCTTAACTCTGACATCACAATGACATCACGATGATATCACGATGACATCACGATGACATAACGATCTTAACTCTGACATCACGATGATATCACGATGACATCACGATCTTAACTCTGACATCACGATGACATCACGATGACATCACGATGACAACATGTTCTTAAATCTGACATCACAATGACATCACGATGATATCACTCTGACATCACGATAACATCACGATCTTAACTCTGACATCACGATGACATCACAATAACATCACGATCCTAACTCTGACATCACGATGTCATCACGATGACATTACGATGACATCACGATCTTAACTCTGACATCATGATGACATCACGATCTTAACTCTGTCATCATGATGACATCACGATGACATCTCGATAACATAACGATCTTAACTCTGACATCACGATGACATCACGATCTTAACTCTGACAGCACGATGACATCACGATGACATCACGATCTTAACTCTGACATCACGATGACTTCACGATGACAACACGATGACATCACGATCTTAACTCTGACTTCACGATGACATCACGATGACATCACGATCTTAAATCTGACATCACGATGACATCACGATGACATCACAATGACATCGCGATCTTAAAGGGAAGGTCCAAGCAAAAAAAAAATGAGTTTCACTTACCTGGGGCTTCTACCAGCCCCATGTAGCCATCCTGTGCCCTCGTAGCCACTCACTGCTGCTCCAGTCCTCCACTGGCAGCTTTCTGACCTCGGAGGTCAGGGCCACATTGCATACATTTTTACGCATTCCAGCTAGTGCAGGAACAAAAATTTACGTGTTACACCACTAACGCGTAAAAATGTATGTGTTAATGTTCCTGCACTAGCGGGAATGTGTAAAAATGTACGCAATTTGGCCCTGACCTCCGAGGTCAGAAAGCTGCCAGCGGGGGACTGGAGCAGCAGTGAGTGACTATGAGGGCACAGGATGGCTGCATGGGGCTGGTAGAAGCCCCAGGTAAGTGAAACTCATTTTTTTTTTTTGCTTGGACCTTCCCTTTAACTCTGACATCACGATGACATCACGATCTTAACTCTGACATCATGATGACATAACGATGACATCACGATAACATCACGATCTTAACTCTGACATCACGATGACTTCACGATGACATCACGATGACATCACGATCTTAACTCTCACATCACGATGACATCACGATCACATCACGATCTTAACTCTGACATCACGATGACATCACAATGACATCACAATGACATTGTGATCTTAACTCTGACATCACGATGACATCACGATCTTAACTCTGACATCACGATGACATCACGATGACATCACGATCTTAACTCTGACATCATGATGACATCACGATAACATCACGATCTTAACTCTGACATCATGATTACATCACGATGACATGACGATAACATCACGATCTTAACTCTGACATCATGATGACATCACGATGACATCAAGATCTTAACTCTGACATCACGATGACATCACGATCTTAACTCTGACATCAAGATGACATCACAATGACATCACAATGACATCGTGATCTTAACTCTGACATCACGATGACATTACGATCTTAACTCTGACATCACGATGACATCACGATGACATCACGATCTTAACTCTGACATCATGATGACATCACGATAACATCACGATCTTAACTCTGACATCATGATTACATCACGATGACATCACGATAACATCACGATCTTAAATCTGACAGCACGATGACATCACGATGACATCACGATCTTAACTCTGACATCACGATGACTTCACGATGACATCACGATGACATCACGATCTTAACTCTGACTTCACGATGACATCACGAAAAACATCACGATCTTAACTCTGACATCACGATGACATCACGATGACATCACGATCTTAACTCTGACATCACGATGACATCACGATGACATCACGATCTTAACTCTGACTTCACGATGACATCACGATGACATCACGAAAAACATCACGATCTTAACTCTGACATCACGATGACATCACGATGACATCACGATCTTAACTCTGCCATCACGATGACATCACGATCTTAACTCCGACATCACGATGACATCACGATAACATCACGATCTTAACTCTAACATCACGATGACATCACGATGACATCACGATCTTAACTCTCACATCACGGTGACATTTCGATGACATCACGATAACATCACGATCTTAAATCTGACATCACGATGACATCACGATGACATCACAATGACATCGCGATCTTAACTCTGACATCACGATGACATCACGATCTTAACTCTGACATGATGACATAACGATGACATCACGATAACATCACGATCTTAACTCTGACATCACGATGACTTCACGATGACATCACGATGACATCACGATCTTAACTCTCACATCACGATGACATCACGATAACATCACGATCTTAACTCTGACATCACGATGACATCACAATGACATCACAATGACATTGTGATCTTAACTCTGACATCACGATGACATCACGATCTTAACTCTGACATCACGATGACATCACGATGACATCACGATCTTAACTCTGACATCATGATGACATCACGATAACATCACGATCTTAACTCTGACATCATGATTACATCACGATGACATGACGATAACATCACGATCTTAACTCTGACATCATGATGACATCACGATGACATCAAGATCTTAACTCTGACATCACGATGACATCACGATCTTAACTCTGACATCAAGATGACATCACAATGACATCACAATGACATCGTGATCTTAACTCTGACATCACGATGACATTACGATCTTAACTCTGACATCACGATGACATCACGATGACATCACGATCTTAACTCTGACATCATGATGACATCACGATAACATCACGATCTTAACTCTGACATCATGATTACATCACGATGACATCACGATAACATCACGATCTTAAATCTGACAGCACGATGACATCACGATGACATCACGATCTTAACTCTGACATCACGATGACTTCACGATGACATCACGATGACATCATGATCTTAACTCTGACTTCACGATGACATCACGAAAAACATCACGATCTTAACTCTGACATCACGATGACATCACGATAACATCACGATCTTAACTCTGACATCATGATGACTTCACGATGACATCACTCTGACATCACGATGACTTCACGATGACATCACGATGACATCACGATCTTAACTCTGACATCACGATGACATCACGATAACATCACGATCTTAACTCTGACATCACGATGACATCACGATCTTAACTCTGACATCACGATGACATCACAATCTTAACTTTGACATCATGATGGCATCAAGATGACATCACGATAACATCACGATCTTAACTCTGACATCACGATGACATCACGATGACATCACGATGACATCACGATCTTAACTCTGACATCACGATGACATCACGATCTTAACTCTGACATCATGATGACATCACGATGACATCACGATCTTAACTCTGACATCATGATGACATCACGATCTTAACTCTGACATCACGATGACATCACGATGACATTACGATGACATCACGATCTTAACTCTGACATCATGATGACATCACGATCTTAACTCTGTCATCATGATGACATCACGATGACATCTCGATAACATAACGATCTTAACTCTGACATCACGATGACATCACGATGACATCACGATAACATCACGATCTTAACTCTGACATCACGATGACTTCACTCTGACATCACGATGACATCACGATCTTAACTCTGACATCACGATGACATCACAATGACATCAAGATAACATCACGATCTTAACTCTGACATCACGATGACATCACGATCTTAACTCTGACATCACGATGACATCACAATGACATCACGATCTTAACTTTGACATCATGATGGCATCACGATGACATCACGATAACATCACGATCTTAACTCTGACATCAAGATGACATCACGATGACATCACAATGACATCACGATCTTAACTCTGACATCACGATGACATCACAATCTTAACTCTGACATCACGATGACATCACAATCTTAACTCTGACATCACGATGACATCACGATGACATCACGATCTTAACTCTGACATCATGATGACATCACGATGACATCACGATGACATCACGATGACATCACGATCTTAACTCTGACATCACGATGACATCAAGATGACATCATGATCTTAACTCTGACATCACAATGACATCACGATGATATCACGATGACATCACGATGACATCACGATCTTAACTCTGACATCACGATGATATCACGATGACATCACGATGACATCACGATGACATCACGATCTTAACTCTGACATCACGATGACATCACGATGACATCACGATGACATCATGTTCTTAAATCTGACATCACAATGACATCACGATGATATCACTCTGACATCACGATAACATCACGATCTTAACTCTGACATCACGATGACATCACAATAACATCACGATCTTAACTCCGACATCACGATGTTATCACGATGACATTACGATGACATCACGATCTTAACTCTGACATCATGATGACATCACGATCTTAACTCTGTCATCATGATGACATCACGATGACATCTCGATAACATAACGATCTTAACTCTGACATCACGATGACATCACGATCTTAACTCTGACAGCACGATGACATCACGATGACTTCACGATCTTAACTCTGACATCACGATGACATCACGATCTTAACTCTGACATCAAGATGACATCACAATGACATCACAATGACATCGTGATCTTAACTCTGACATCACGATGACATTACGATCTTAACTCTGACATCACGATGACATCACGATGACATCACGATCTTAACTCTGACATCATGATGACATCACGATAACATCACGATCTTAACTCTGACATCATGATTACATCACGATGACATCACGATAACATCACGATCTTAAATCTGACAGCACGATGACATCACGATCTTAACTCTGACATCACGATGACTTCACGATGACATCACGATGACATCACGATCTTAACTCTGACTTCACGATGACATCACGAAAAACATCACGATCTTAACTCTGACATCACGATGACATCACGATGACATCACGATCTTAACTCTGACATCACGATGACATCACGATGACATCACGATCTTAACTCTGACTTCACGATGACATCACGATGACATCACGAAAAACATCACGATCTTAACTCTGACATCACGATGACATCACGATGACATCACGATCTTAACTCTGCCATCACGATGACATCACGATCTTAACTCTGACATCACAATGACATCACGATAACATCACGATCTTAACTCTAACATCACGATGACATCACGATGACATCACGATCTTAACTCTCACATCACGGTGACATTTCGATGACATCACGATAACATCACGATCTTAACTCTGACATCACGATGACATCACGATCTTAACTCTGACATCAAGATGACATCACAATGACATCACAATGACATCGTGATCTTAACTCTGACATCACGATGACATTACGATCTTAACTCTGACATCACGATGACATCACGATGACATCACGATCTTAACTCTGACATCATGATGACATCACGATAACATCACGATCTTAACTCTGACATCATGATTACATCACGATGACATCACGATAACATCACGATCTTAAATCTGACAGCACGATGACATCACGATGACATCACGATCTTAACTCTGACATCACGATGACTTCACGATGACATCACGATGACATCATGATCTTAACTCTGACTTCACGATGACATCACGAAAAACATCACGATCTTAACTCTGACATCACGATGACATCACGATCTTAACTCTGACATCACGATGACATCACGATGACATCACGATAACATCACGATCTTAACTCTGACATCATGATGACTTCACGATGACATCACGATGACATCACGATCTTAACTCTGACATCACGATGACATCACGATGACATCACGATAACATCACGATCTTCACTCTGACATCACGATGACTTCACGATGACATCACGATGACATCACGATCTTAACTCTGACATCACGATGACATCACGATAACATCACGATCTTAACTCTGACATCACGATGACATCACAATCTTAACTTTGACATCATGATGGCATCACGATGACATCACGATGACATCACGATCTTAACTCTGACATCACGATGACATCACGATGACATCACGATGACATCACGATCTTAACTCTGACATCATGATGACATCACGATCTTAACTCTGACATCACGATGACATCACGATGACATTACGATGACATCACGATCTTAACTCTGACATCATGATGACATCACGATCTTAACTCTGTCATCATGATGACATCACGATGACATCTCGATAACATAACGATCTTAACTCTGACATCACGATGACTTCACGATGACATCACGATGACATCACGATCTTAACTCTGACATCACGATGACATCACGATGACATCACGATAACATCACGATCTTAACTCTGACATCACGATGACTTCACTCTGACATCACGATGACATCACGATCTTAACTCTGACATCACGATGACATCACAATGACATCAAGATAACATCACGATCTTAACTCTGACATCACGATGACATCATGATCTTAACTCTGACATCACGATGACATCACAATGACATCACGATCTTAACTTTGACATCATGATGGCATCACGATGACATCACGATAACATCACGATCTTAACTCTGACATCAAGATGACATCACGATGACATCACAATGACATCACGATCTTAACTCTGACATCACGATGACATCACAATCTTAACTCTGACATCACGATGACATCACAATCTTAACTCTGACATCACGATGACATCACGATGACATCACGATCTTAACTCTGACATCATGATGACATCACGATGACATCACGATGACATCACGATGACATCACGATCTTAACTCTGACATCACGATGACATCAAGATGACATCATGATCTTAACTCTGACATCACAATGACATCACGATGATATCACGATGACATCACGATGACATCACGATCTTAACTCTGACATCACGATGATATCACGATGACATCACGATGACATCACGATCTTAACTCTGACATCACGATGACATCACGATGACATCACGATGACATCATGTTCTTAAATCTGACATCACAATGACATCACGATGATATCACTCTGACATCACGATAACATCACGATCTTAACTCTGACATCACGATGACATCACAATAACATCACGATCTTAACTCCGACATCACGATGTTATCACGATGACATTACGATGACATCACGATCTTAACTCTGACATCATGATGACATCACGATCTTAACTCTGTCATCATGATGACATCACGATGACATCTCGATAACATAACGATCTTAACTCTGACATCACGATGACATCACGATCTTAACTCTGACAGCACGATGACATCACGATGACTTCACGATCTTAACTCTGACATCACGATGACTTCACCATGACAACACGATGACATCACGATCTTAACTCTGACTTCACGATGACATCACGATGACATCACGAAAAATATCACGATCTTAACTCTGACATCACGATGACATCACGATGACATCACGATCTTAACTCTGCCATCACGATGACATCACGATCTTAACTCTGACATCACGATGACATCACGATGACATCACGATCTTAACTCTCACATCACGATGACATTTCAATGACATCACGATAACATCACGATCTTAACTCTGACATCACGATGACATCACGATGACATCACAATGACATCGCGATCTTAACTCTGACATCACGATGACATCACGATCTTAACTCTGACATCACGATGACATCACGATGACATCACGATCTTAACTCTGACATCATGATGACATCACGATAACATCACGATGACATCACGATGACATCACGATAACATCACGATCTTAACTCTGACATCACGATCACTTCACGATGACATCACGATGACATCACGATCTTAACTCTGACATCACGATGACATCACGATGACATCACGATAACATCACAATCTTAACTCTGACATCACGATGACATCACGATGACATTACGATGACATCACGATCTTAACTCTGACATCATGATGACATCACGATCTTAACTCTGTCATCATGATGACATCACGATGACATCTCGATAACATAACGATCTTAACTCTGACATCACGATGACTTCACGATGACATCACGATGACATCACGATCTTAACTCTGACATCACGATGACATCACGATGACATCACGATAACATCACGATCTTAACTCTGACATCACGATGACTTCACAATGACATCACGATGACATCACGATCTTAACTCTGACATCACGATGACATCACAATGACATCACGATAACATCACGATCTTAACTCTGACATCACGATGACATCACGATCTTAACTCTGACATCACGATGACATCACAATGACATCACGATCTTAACTTTGACATCATGATGGCATCACGATGACATCACGATCTTAACTCTGACATCAAGATGACATCACGATGACATCACAATGACATCACGATCTTAACTCTGACATCACGATGACATCACAATCTTAACTCTGACATCACGATGACATCACAATCTTAACTCTGACATCACGATGACATCACAATTACATCACGATCTTAACTCTGACATCATGATGACATCACGATGACATCACGATGACATCACGATCTTAACTCTGACATCACGATGACATCAAGATGACATCATGATCTTAACTCTGACATCACAATGACATCACGATGATATCACGATGACATCACGATGACATCACGATCTTAACTCTGACATCACGATGATATCACGATGACATCTCGATAACATAACGATCTTAACTCTGACATCACGATGACATCACGATCTTAACTCTGACAGTACGATGACATCACGATGACATCACGATCTTAACTCTGACATCACGATGACTTCACGATGACAACACGATGACATCACGATCTTAACTCTGACTTCACGATGACATCACGATGACATCACGAAAAATATCACTATCTTAACTCTGACATCACGATGACATCACGATGACATCACGATCTTAACTCTGCCATCACGATGACATCACGATCTTAACTCTGACATCACGATGACATCACGATAACATCACGATCTTAACTCTGACATCACAATGACATCACGATGACATCACGATCTTAACTCTCACATCACGATGACATTTCAATGACATCACGATAACATCACGATCTTAACTCTGACATCACGATGACATCACGATGACATCACAATGACATCGCGATCTTAACTCTGACATCACGATCTTAACTCTGACATCACGATGACATCACGATGACATCACGATCTTAACTCTGACATCATGATGACATCACGATAACATCACGATGACATCACGATGACATCACGATAACATCACGATCTTAACTCTGACATCACGATCACTTCACGATGACATCACGATGACATGACGATCTTAACTCTGACATCACGATGACATCACGATAACATCACGATCTTAACTCTGACATCACGATGATATCACGATCTTAACTCTGACATCAGGATGACATCACAATGACATCATAATAACATCACGATCTTAACTCTGACATCACGATGACATCACAATCTTAACTCTGACATCACGATGACATCACAATCTTAACTCTGACAGCACGATGACATCACGATGACATCACGATCTTAACTCTGACATCACGATGACTTCACGATGACAACACGATGACATCACGATCTTAACTCTGACTTCACGATGACATCACGATGACATCACGAAAAATATCACGATCTTAACTCTGACATCACGATGACATCACGATGACATCACGATCTTAACTCTGACATCATGATGACATCACGATGACATCACGATGACATCACGATGACATCACGATCTTAACTCTGACATCACGATGACATCACGATGACATCACGGTGACATCACGATCTTAACTCTGACATCACGATGACATCACGATGACATCACGATGACATCACGATCTTAACTTTGACATCACGATGACATCACCATCTTAACTCTGACATCACGATGACATCACGATGACATCACGATCTTAACTCTGACATCACGATGACATCACGATGACATCATGATCTTAACTCTGACATCACAATGACATCACGATGATATCACGATGACATCACAATGACATCACGATGACATCACGATCTTAACTCTGACATCACGATGACATCACGATGACATCACGATAACATCACGATCTTAACTCTGACATCACGATGACATCACGATGACATCATGTTCTTAAGTCTGACATCACAATGACATCACGATGATATCACTCTGACATCACGATAACATCACGATCTTAACTCTGACATCACGATGACATCACAATAACATCACGATCTTAACTCTGACATCACGATGACATCACGATGACATTACGATGACATCACGATCTTAACTCTGACATCATGATGACATCACGATCTTAACTCTGTCATCATGATGACATCACGATGACATCTCGATAACATAACGATCTTAACTCTGACATCACGATGACATCACGATCTTAACTCTGACAGCACGATGACATCACGATGACATCACGATCTTAACTCTGACATCACGATGACATCACGATCTTAACTCTGACTTCACGATGACATCACGATGACATCACGAAAAACATCACGATCTTAACTCTGACATCACGATGACATCACGATGACATCACGATCTTAACTCTGCCATCACGATGACATCACAATCTTAACTCTGACATCACGATGACATCACGATGACATCACGATCTTAACTCTGACATCACGATGACATCACGATGACATCACGATCTTAACTCTGACTTCACGATGACATCACGATGACATCACGAAAAACATCACGATCTTAACTCTGACATCACGATGACATCACGATGACATCACGATCTTAACTCTGCCATCACGATGACATCACGATCTTAACTCTGACATCACGATGACATCACGATAACATCACGATCTTAACTCTAACATCACGATGACATCACGATGACATCACGATCTTAACTCTCACATCACGGTGACATTTCGATGACATCACGATAACATCACGATCTTAAATCTGACATCACGATGACATCACGATGACATCACAATGACATCGCGATCTTAACTCTGACATCACGATGACATCACAATCTTAACTCTGACATCACGATGACATCACAATCTTAACTCTGACATCACGATGACATCACAATTACATCACGATCTTAACTCTGACATCATGATGACATCACGATGACATCACGATGACATCACGATCTTAACTCTGACATCACGATGACATCAAGATGACATCATGATCTTAACTCTGACATCACAATGACATCACGATGATATCACGATGACATCACGATGACATCACGATCTTAACTCTGACATCACGATGATATCACGATGACATCTCGATAACATAACGATCTTAACTCTGACATCACGATGACATCACGATCTTAACTCTGACAGCACGATGACATCACGATGACATCACGATCTTAACTCTGACATCACGATGACTTCACGATGACAACACGATGACATCACGATCTTAACTCTGACTTCACGATGACATCACGATGACATCACGAAAAATATCACGATCTTAACTCTGACATCACGATGACATCACGATGACATCACGATCTTAACTCTGACATCATGATGACATCACGATGACATCACGATGACATCACGATGACATCACGATCTTAACTCTGACATCACGATGACATCACGATGACATCACGGTGACATCACGATCTTAACTCTGACATCACGATGACATCACGATGACATCACGATGACATCACGATCTTAACTTTGACATCACGATGACATCACCATCTTAACTCTGACATCACGATGACATCACGATGACATCACGATCTTAACTCTGACATCACGATGACATCACGATGACATCATGATCTTAACTCTGACATCACAATGACATCACGATGATATCACGATGACATCACAATGACATCACGATGACATCACGATCTTAACTCTGACATCACGATGACATCACGATGACATCACGATAACATCACGATCTTAACTCTGACATCACGATGACATCACGATGACATCATGTTCTTAAGTCTGACATCACAATGACATCACGATGATATCACTCTGACATCACGATAACATCACGATCTTAACTCTGACATCACGATGACATCACAATAACATCACGATCTTAACTCTGACATCACGATGACATCACGATGACATTACGATGACATCACGATCTTAACTCTGACATCATGATGACATCACGATGTTAACTCTGTCATCATGATGACATCACGATGACATCTCGATAACATAACGATCTTAACTCTGACATCACGATGACATCACGATCTTAACTCTGACAGCACGATGACATCACGATGACATCACGATCTTAACTCTGACATCACGATGACATCACGATCTTAACTCTGACTTCACGATGACATCACGATGACATCACGAAAAACATCACGATCTTAACTCTGACATCACGATGACATCACGATGACATCACGATCTTAACTCTGCCATCACGATGACATCACAATCTTAACTCTGACATCACGATGACATCACGATGACATCACGATCTTAACTCTGACATCACGATGACATCACGATGACATCACGATCTTAACTCTGACTTCACGATGACATCACGATGACATCACGAAAAACATCACGATCTTAACTCTGACATCACGATGACATCATGATGACATCACGATCTTAACTCTGCCATCACGATGACATCACGATCTTAACTCTGACATCACGATGACATCACGATAACATCACGATCTTAACTCTAACATCACGATGACATCACGATGACATCACGATCTTAACTCTCACATCACGGTGACATTTCGATGACATCACGATAACATCACGATCTTAAATCTGACATCACGATGACATCACGATGACATCACAATGACATCGCGATCTTAACTCTGACATCACGATGACATCACAATCTTAACTCTGACATCACGATGACATCACAATCTTAACTCTGACATCACGATGACATCACAATTACATCACGATCTTAACTCTGACATCATGATGACATCACGATGACATCACGATGACATCACGATCTTAACTCTGACATCACGATGACATCAAGATGACATCATGATCTTAACTCTGACATCACAATGACATCACGATGATATCACGATGACATCACGATGACATCACGATCTTAACTCTGACATCACGATGATATCACGATGACATCTCGATAACATAACGATCTTAACTCTGACATCACGATGACATCACGATCTTAACTCTGACAGCACGATGACATCACGATGACATCACGATCTTAACTCTGACATCACGATGACTTCACGATGACAACACGATGACATCACGATCTTAACTCTGACTTCACGATGACATCACGATGACATCACGAAAAATATCACTATCTTAACTCTGACATCACGATGACATCACGATGACATCACGATCTTAACTCTGCCATCACGATGACATCACGATCTTAACTCTGACATCACGATGACATCACGATAACATCACGATCTTAACTCTGACATCACAATGACATCACGATGACATCACGATCTTAACTCTCACATCACGATGACATTTCAATGACATCACGATAACATCACGATCTTAACTCTGACATCACGATGACATCACGATGACATCACAATGACATCGCGATCTTAACTCTGACATCACGATGACATCACGATCTTAACTCTGACATCACGATGACATCACGATGACATCACGATCTTAACTCTGACATCATGATGACATCACGATAACATCACGATGACATCACGATGACATCACGATAACATCACGATCTTAACTCTGACATCACGATCACTTCACGATGACATCACGATGACATGACGATCTTAACTCTGACATCACGATGACATCACGATGACATCACGATAACATCACGATCTTAACTCTGACATCACGATGACATCACGATCTTAACTCTGACATCACGATGACATCACAATGACATCATAATAACATCACGATCTTAACTCTGACATCACGATGACATCACAATCTTAACTCTGACATCACGATGACATCACAATCTTAACTCTGACAGCACGATGACATCACGATGACATCACGATCTTAACTCTGACATCACGATGACTTCACGATGACAACACGATGACATCACGATCTTAACTCTGACTTCACGATGACATCACGATGACATCACGAAAAATATCACGATCTTAACTCTGACATCACGATGACATCACGATGACATCACGATCTTAACTCTGACATCATGATGACATCACGATGACATCACGATGACATCACGATGACATCACGATATTAACTCTGACATCACGATGACATCACGATGACATCACGATGACATCACGATCTTAACTCTGACATCACGATGACATCACGATGACATCACGATGACATCACGATCTTAACTTTGACATCACGATGACATCACCGTCTTAACTCTGACATCACGATGACATCACGATGACATCACGATCTTAACTCTGACATCACGATGACATCACGATGACATCATGATCTTAACTCTGACATCACAATGACATCACGATGATATCACGATGACATCACAATGACATCACGATGACATCACGATCTTAACTCTGACATCACGATGACATCACGATGACATCACGATAACATCACGATCTTAACTCTGACATCACGATGACATCACGATGACATCATGTTCTTAAGTCTGACATCACAATGACATCACGATGATATCACTCTGACATCACGATAACATCACGATCTTAACTCTGACATCACGATGACATCACAATAACATCACGATCTTAACTCTGACATCACGATGACATCACGATGACATTACGATGACATCACGATCTTAACTCTGACATCATGATGACATCACGATCTTAACTCTGTCATCATGATGACATCACGATGACATCTCGATAACATAACGATCTTAACTCTGACATCACGATGACATCACGATCTTAACTCTGACAGCACGATGACATCACGATGACATCACGATCTTAACTCTGACATCACGATGACATCACGATCTTAACTCTGACAGCACGATGACATCACGATGACATCACGATCTTAACTCTGACATCACGATGACATCACGATCTTAACTCTGACTTCACGATGACATCACGATGACATCACGAAAAACATCACGATCTTAACTCTGACATCACGATGACATCACGATGACATCACGATCTTAACTCTGCCATCACGATGACATCACAATCTTAACTCTGACATCACGATGACATCAAGATGACATCATGATCTTAACTCTGACATCACAATGACATCACGATGACATCACGATCTTAACTCTGACATCACGATGACTTCACCATGACAACACGATGACATCACGATCTTAACTCTGACTTCACGATGACATCACGATGACATCACGAAAAATATCACGATCTTAACTCTGACATCACGATGACATCACGATGACATCACGATCTTAACTCTGCCATCACGATGACATCACAATCTTAACTCTGACATCACGATGACATCACGATGACATCACGATCTTAACTCTGCCATCACGATGACATCACGATCTTAACTCTGACATCACGATGACATCACGATAACATCACGATCTTAACTCTGACATCACGATGACATCACGATGACATCACGATCTTAACTCTCACATCACGATGACATTTCAATGACATCACGATAACATCACGATCTTAACTCTGACATCACGATGACATCACGATGACATCACAATGACATCGCGATCTTAACTCTGACATCACGATGACATCACGATCTTAACTCTGACATCACGATGACATCACGATGACATCACGATCTTAACTCTGACATCATGATGACATCACGATAACATCACGATGACATCACGATGACATCACGATAACATCACGATCTTAACTCTGACATCACGATCACTTCACGATGACATCATGATGACATCACGATCTTAACTCTGACATCACGATGACATCACGATGACATCACAATGACATCGCGATCTTAACTCTGTCATCACGATGACATCACGATCTTAACTCTGACATCACGATGACATCACGATGACATCACGATCTTAACTCTGACATCATGATGACATCACGATAACATCACGATGACATCACGATGACATCACGATAACATCACGATCTTAACTCTGACATCACGATGACATCACAATCTTAACTCTGACATCACGATGACATCACAATCTTAACTCTGACAGCACGATGACATCACGATGACATCACGATCTTAACTCTGACATCACGATGACTTCACGATGACAACACGATGACATCACGATCTTAACTCTGACTTCACGATGACATCACGATGACATCACGAAAAATATCACGATCTTAACTCTGACATCACGATGACATCACGATGACATCACGATCTTAACTCTGACATCATGATGACATCACGATGACATCACGATCTTAACTCTGACATCACGATGACATCACGATGACATCACGGTGACATCACGATCTTAACTCTGACATCACGATGACATCACGATGACATCACGATGACATCACGATCTTAACTTTGACATCACGATGACATCACCGTCTTAACTCTGACATCACGATGACATCACGATGACATCACGATCTTAACTCTGACATCACGATGACATCACGATGACATCATGATCTTAACTCTGACATCACAATGACATCACGATGATATCACGATGACATCACAATGACATCACGATGACATCACGATCTTAACTCTGACATCACGATGACATCACGATGACATCACGATAACATCACGATCTTAACTCTGACATCACGATGACATCACGATGACATCATGTTCTTAAGTCTGACATCACAATGACATCACGATGATATCACTCTGACATCACGATAACATCACGATCTTAACTCTGACATCACGATGACATCACAATAACATCACGATCTTAACTCTGACATCACGATGACATCACGATGACATTACGATGACATCACGATCTTAACTCTGACATCATGATGACATCACGATCTTAACTCTGTCATCATGTTGACATCACGATGACATCTCGATAACATAACGATCTTAACTCTGACATCACGATGACATCACGATCTTAACTCTGACAGCACGATGACATCACGATGACATCACGATCTTAACTCTGACATCACGATGACATCACGATCTTAACTCTGACTTCACGATGACATCACGATGACATCACGAAAAACATCACGATCTTAACTCTGACATCACGATGACATCACGATGACATCACGATCTTAACTCTGCCATCACGATGACATCACAATCTTAACTCTGACATCACGATGACATCAAGATGACATCATGATCTTAACTCTGACATCACAATGACATCACGATGATATCACGATGACATCACGATGACATCGCGATCTTAACTCTGACATCACGATGATATCACGATGACATCACGATGACATCACGATCTTAACTCTGACATCACGATGACATCACGATGACATCACGATGACATCATGTTCTTAAATCTGACATCACAATGACATCACGATGATATCACTCTGACATCACGATAACATCACGATCTTAACTCTGACATCACGATGACATCACAATAACATCACGATCTTAACTCTGACATCACGATGTCATCACGATGACATTACGATGACATCACGATCTTAACTCTGACATCATGATGAAATCACGATCTTAACTCTGTCATCATGATGACATCACGATGACATCTCGATAACATAACGATCTTAACTCTGACATCACGATGACATCACGATCTTAACTCTGACATCACGATGACATCACGATCTTAACTCTGACATCACGATGACTTCACGATGACAACACGATGACATCACGATCTTAACTCTGACTTCACGATGACATCACGATGACATCACGAAAAATATCACGATCTTAACTCTGACATCACGATGACATCACGATGACATCACGATCTTAACTCTGACATCATGATGACATCACGATGACATCACGATGACATCACGATGACATCACGATCTTAACTCTGACATCACGATGACATCACGATGACATCACGGTGACATTACGATCTTAACTCTGACATCACGATGACATCACGATGACATCACGATGACATCACGATCTTAACTTTGACATCACGATAACATCACCGTCTTAACTCTGACATCACGATGACATCACGATGACATCACGATCTTAACTCTGACATCACGATGACATCACGATGACATCATGATCTTAACTCTGACATCACAATGACATCACGATGATATCACGATGACATCACAATGACATCACGATGACATCACGATCTTAACTCTGACATCACGATGACATCACGATGACATCACGATAACATCACGATCTTAACTCTGACATCACGATGACATCACGATGACATCATGTTCTTAAGTCTGACATCACAATGACATCACGATGATATCACTCTGACATCACGATAACATCACGATCTTAACTCTGACATCACGATGACATCACAATAACATCACGATCTTAACTCTGACATCACGATGACATCACGATGACATTACGATGACATCACGATCTTAACTCTGACATCATGATGACATCACGATCTTAACTCTGTCATCATGATGACATCACGATGACATCTCGATAACATAACGATCTTAACTCTGACATCACGATGACTTCACGATGACATCACTATGACATCACGATCTTAACTCTGACATCACAATGACATCACGATGACATCACGATAACATCACGATCTTAACTCTGACATCACGATGACTTCACTCTGACATCACGATGACATCACGATCTTAACTCTGACATCACGATGACATCACAATGACATCAAGATAACATCACGATCTTAACTCTGACATCACGATGACATCACAATGACATCACGATCTTAACTTTGACATCATGATGGCATCACGATGACATCACGATAACATCACGATCTTAACTCTGACATCAAGATGGCATCACGATGACATCACAATGACATCACGATCTTAACTCTGACATCACGATGACATCACAATCTTAACTCTGACATCACGATGACATCACAATCTTAACTCTGACATCACGATGACATCACGATGACATCACGATCTTAACTCTGACATCATGATGACATCACGATGACATCACGATGACATCACGATGACATCATGATCTTAACTCTGACATCACGATGACATCAAGATGACATCATGATCTTAACTCTGACATCACAATGACATCACGATGATATCACGATGACATCACGATGACATCACGATCTTAACTCTGACATCACGATGATATCACGATGACATCACGATGACATCACGATGACATCACGATCTTAACTCTGACATCACGATGACATCACGATGACATCACGATGACATCATGTTCTTAAATCTGACATCACAATGACATCACGATGATATCACTCTGACATCACGATAACATCACGATCTTAACTCTGACATCACGATGACATCACAATAACATCACGATCTTAACTCCGACATCACGATGTTATCACGATGACATTACGATGACATCACGATCTTAACTCTGACATCATGATGACATCACGATCTTAACTCTGTCATCATGATGACATCACGATGACATCTCGATAACATAACGATCTTAACTCTGACATCACGATGACATCACGATCTTAACTCTGACAGCACGATGACATCACGATGACTTCACGATCTTAACTCTGACATCACGATGACTTCACCATGACAACACGATGACATCACGATCTTAACTCTGACTTCACGATGACATCACGATGACATCACGAAAAATATCACGATCTTAACTCTGACATCACGATGACATCACGATGACATCACGATCTTAACTCTGCCATCACGATGACATCACGATCTTAACTCTGACATCACGATGACATCACGATGACATCACGATCTTAACTCTCACATCACGATGACATTTCAATGACATCACGATAACATCACGATCTTAACTCTGACATCACGATGACATCACGATGACATCACAATGACATCGCGATCTTAACTCTGACATCACGATGACATCACGATCTTAACTCTGACATCATGATGACATCACGATAACATCACGATGACATCACGATGACATCACGATAACATCACGATCTTAACTCTGACATCACGATCACTTCACGATGACATCACGATGACATCACGATCTTAACTCTGACATCACGATGACATCACGATGACATCACGATAACATCACAATCTTAACTCTGACATCACGATGACATTACGATGACATCACGATCTTAACTCTGACATCATGATGACATCACGATCTTAACTCTGTCATCATGATGACATCACGATGACATCCCGATAACATAACGATCTTAACTCTGACATCACGATGACTTCACGATGACATCACGATGACATCACGATCTTAACTCTGACATCACGATGACATCACGATGACATCACGATAACATCACGATCTTAACTCTGACATCACGATGACTTCACGATGACATCACGATGACATCACGATCTTAACTCTGACATCACGATGACATCACAATGACATCACGATCTTAACTTTGACATCATGATGGCATCACGATGACATCACGATCTTAACTCTGACATCAAGATGACATCACGATGACATCACAATGACATCACGATCTTAACTCTGACATCATGATGACATCACAATCTTAACTCTGACATCACGATGACATCACAATCTTAACTCTGACATCACGATGACATCACAATTACATCACGATCTTAACTCTGACATCATGATGACATCACGATGACATCACGATGACATCACGATCTTAACTCTGACATCACGATGACATCAAGATGACATCATGATCTTAACTCTGACATCACAATGACATCACGATGATATCACGATGACATCACGATGACATCACGATCTTAACTCTGACATCACGATGATATCACGATGACATCTCGATAACATAACGATCTTAACTCTGACATCACGATGACATCACGATCTTAACTCTGACAGCACGATGACATCACGATGACATCACGATCTTAACTCTGACATCACGATGACTTCACGATGACAACACGATGACATCACGATCTTAACTCTGACTTCACGATGACATCACGATGACATCACGAAAAATATCACTATCTTAACTCTGACATCACGATGACATCACGATGACATCACGATCTTAACTCTGCCATCACGATGACATCACGATCTTAACTCTGACATCACGATGACATCACGATAACATCACGATCTTAACTCTGACATCACAATGACATCACGATGACATCACGATCTTAATTCTCACATCACGATGACATTTCAATGACATTACGATAACATCACGATCTTAACTCTGACATCACGATGACATCACGATGACATCACAATGACATCGCGATCTTAACTCTGTCATCACGATGACATCACGATCTTAACTCTGACATCACGATGACATCACGATGACATCACGATCTTAACTCTGACATCATGATGACATCACGATAACATCACGATGACATCACGATGACATCACGATAACATCACGATCTTAACTCTGACATCACGATGACATCACAATCTTAACTCTGACATCACGATGACATCACAATCTTAACTCTGACAGCACGATGACATCACGATGACATCACGATCTTAACTCTGACATCACGATGACTTCACGATGACAACACGATGACATCACGATCTTAACTCTGACTTCACGATGACATCACGATGACATCACGAAAAATATCACGATCTTAACTCTGACATCACGATGACATCACGATGACATCACGATCTTAACTCTGACATCATGATGACATCACGATGACATCACGATGACATCACGATGACATCACGATCTTAACTCTGACATCACGATGACATCACGATGACATCACGGTGACATCACGATCTTAACTCTGACATCACTATGACATCACGATGACATCACGATGACATCACGATCTTAACTTTGACATCACGATGACATCACCGTCTTAACTCTGACATCACGATGACATCACGATGACATCATGATCTTAACTCTGACATCACAATGACATCACGATGATATCACGATGACATCACAATGACATCACGATGACATCACGATCTTAACTCTGACATCACGATGACATCACGATGACATCACGATAACATCACGATCTTAACTCTGACATCACGATGACATCACGATGACATCATGTTCTTAAGTCTGACATCACAATGACATCACGATGATATCACTCTGACATCACGATAACATCACGATCTTAACTCTGACATCACGATGACATCACAATAACATCACGATCTTAACTCTGACATCACGATGACATCACGATGACATTACGATGACATCACGATCTTAACTCTGACATCATGATGACATCACGATCTTAACTCTGTCATCATGATGACATCACGATGACATCTCGATAACATAACGATCTTAACTCTGACATCACGATGACATCACGATCTTAACTCTGACAGCACGATGACATCACGATGACATCACGATCTTAACTCTGACATCACGATGACATCACGATCTTAACTCTGACTTCACGATGACATCACGATGACATCACGAAAAACATCCCGATCTTAACTCTGACATCACGATGACATCACGATGACATCACGATCTTAACTCTGCCATCACGATGACATCACAATCTTAACTCTGACATCACGATGACATCACGATGACATCACGATCTTAACTCTGACATCACGATGACATCACGATGACATCACGATCTTAACTCTGACTTCACGATGACATCACGATGACATCACGAAAAACATCACGATCTTAACTCTGACATCACGATGACATCACGATGACATCACGATCTTAACTCTGCCATCACGATGACATCACGATCTTAACTCTGACATCACGATGACATCACGATAACATCACGATCTTAACTCTAACATCACGATGACATCACGATGACATCACGATCTTAACTCTCACATCACGGTGACATTTCGATGACATCACGATAACATCACGATCTTAAATCTGACATCACGATGACATCACGATGACATCACAATGACATCGCGATCTTAACTCTGACATCACGATGACATCACGATCTTAACTCTGACATCATGATGACATAACGATGACATCACGATAACATCACGATCTTAACTCTGACATCACGATGACTTCACGATGACATCACGATGACATCACGATCTTAACTCTGACTTCACGATGACATCACGATGACATCACGAAAAATATCACGATCTTAACTCTGACATCACGATGACATCACGATGACATCACGATCTTAACTCTGACATCATGATGACATCACGATGACATCACGATGACATCACGATGACATCACGATCTTAACTCTGACATCACGATGACATCACGATGACATCACGGTGACATCACGATCTTAACTCTGACATCACTATGACATCACGATGACATCACGATGACATCACGATCTTAACTTTGACATCACGATGACATCACCGTCTTAACTCTGACATCACGATGACATCACGATGACATCATGATCTTAACTCTGACATCACAATGACATCACGATGATATCACGATGACATCACAATGACATCACGATGACATCACGATCTTAACTCTGACATCACGATGACATCACGATGACATCACGATAACATCACGATCTTAACTCTGACATCACGATGACATCACGATGACATCATGTTCTTAAGTCTGACATCACAATGACATCACGATGATATCACTCTGACATCACGATAACATCACGATCTTAACTCTGACATCACGATGACATCACAATAACATCACGATCTTAACTCTGACATCACGATGACATCACGATGACATTACGATGACATCACGATCTTAACTCTGACATCATGATGACATCACGATCTTAACTCTGTCATCATGATGACATCACGATGACATCTCGATAACATAACGATCTTAACTCTGACATCACGATGACATCACGATCTTAACTCTGACAGCACGATGACATCACGATGACATCACGATCTTAACTCTGACATCACGATGACATCACGATCTTAACTCTGACTTCACGATGACATCACGATGACATCACGAAAAACATCCCGATCTTAACTCTGACATCACGATGACATCACGATGACATCACGATCTTAACTCTGCCATCACGATGACATCACAATCTTAACTCTGACATCACGATGACATCACGATGACATCACGATCTTAACTCTGACATCACGATGACATCACGATGACATCACGATCTTAACTCTGACTTCACGATGACATCACGATGACATCACGAAAAACATCACGATCTTAACTCTGACATCACGATGACATCACGATGACATCACGATCTTAACTCTGCCATCACGATGACATCACGATCTTAACTCTGACATCACGATGACATCACGATAACATCACGATCTTAACTCTAACATCACGATGACATCACGATGACATCACGATCTTAACTCTCACATCACGGTGACATTTCGATGACATCACGATAACATCACGATCTTAAATCTGACATCACGATGACATCACGATGACATCACAATGACATCGCGATCTTAACTCTGACATCACGATGACATCACGATCTTAACTCTGACATCATGATGACATAACGATGACATCACGATAACATCACGATCTTAACTCTGACATCACGATGACTTCACGATGACATCACGATGACATCACGATCTTAACTCTCACATCACGATGACATCACGATAACATCACGATCTTAACTCTGACATCACGATGACATCACAATGACATCACAATGACATTGTGATCTTAACTCTGACATCACGATGACATCACGATCTTAACTCTGACATCACGATGACATCACGATGACATCACGATCTTAACTCTGACATCATGATGACATCACGATAACATCACGATCTTAACTCTGACATCATGATTACATCACGATGACATGACGATAACATCACGATCTTAACTCTGACATCATGATGACATCACGATGACATCAAGATCTTAACTCTGACATCACGATGACATCACGATCTTAACTCTGACATCAAGATGACATCACAATGACATCACAATGACATCGTGATCTTAACTCTGACATCACGATGACATTACGATCTTAACTCTGACATCACGATGACATCACGATGACATCACGATCTTAACTCTGACATCATGATGACATCACGATAACATCACGATCTTAACTCTGACATCATGATTACATCACGATGACATCACGATAACATCACGATCTTAAATCTGACAGCACGATGACATCACGATGACATCACGATCTTAACTCTGACATCACGATGACTTCACGATGACATCACGATGACATCATGATCTTAACTCTGACTTCACGATGACATCACGAAAAACATCACGATCTTAACTCTGACATCACGATGACATCACGATGACATCACGATCTTAACTCTGACATCACGATGACATCACGATAACATCACGATCTTAACTCTGACATCATGATGACTTTACGATGACATCACGATGACATCACGATCTTAACTCTGACATCACGATGACATCACGATGACATCACGATAACATCACGATCTTCACTCTGACATCACGATGACTTCACAATGACATCACGATGACATCACGATCTTAACTCTGACATCACGATGACATCACGATAACATCACGATCTTAACTCTGACATCACGATGACATCACGATCTTAACTCTGACATCACGATGGCATCACAATCTTAACTTTGACATCATGATGGCATCACGATGACATCACGATAACATCACGATCTTAACTCTGACATCACGATGACATCACGATGACATCACGATCTTAACTCTGACATCATGATGACATCACGATCTTAACTCTGTCATCATGATGACATCACGATGACATCTCGATAACATAACGATCTTAACTCTGACATCACGATGACATCACGATCTTAACTCTGACAGCACGATGACATCACGATGACATCACGATGACATCACGATCTTAACTCTGACTTCACGATGACATCACGATGACATCACGAAAAACATCACGATCTTAACTCTGACATCACGATGACATCACGATGACATCACGATCTTAACTCTGCCATCACGATGACATCACAATCTTAACTCTGACATCACGATGACATCACGATGACATCACGATCTTAACTCTGACATCACGATGACATCACGATCTTAACTCTGACTTCACGATGACATCACGATGACATCACGAAAAACATCACGATCTTAACTCTAACATCACGATGACATCACGATGACATCACGATCTTAACTCTGCCATCACGATGACATCACGATCTTAACTCTGACATCACGATGACATCATGATAACATCACGATCTTAACTCTAACATCACGATGACATCACGATGACATCACGATCTTAACTCTCACATCACGGTGACATTTCGATGACATCACGATAACATCACGATCTTAAATCTGACATCACGATGACATCACGATGACATCACAATGACATCGCGATCTTAACTCTGACATCACGATGACATCACGATCTTAACTCTGACATCATGATGACATAACGATGACATCACGATAACATCACGATCTTAACTCTGACATCACGATGACTTCACGATGACATCACGATGACATCACGATCTTAACTCTCACATCACGATGACATCACGATAACATCACGATCTTAACTCTGACATCACGATGACATCACAATGACATCACAATGACATTGTGATCTTAACTCTGACATCACGATGACATCACGATCTTAACTCTGACATCACGATGACATCACGATGACATCACGATCTTAACTCTGACATCATGATGACATCACGATAACATCACGATCTTAACTCTGACATCATGATTACATCACGATGACATGACGATAACATCACGATCTTAACTCTGACATCATGATGACATCACGATGACATCAAGATCTTAACTCTGACATCACGATGACATCACGATCTTAACTCTGACATCAAGATGACATCACAATGACATCACAATGACATCGTGATCTTAACTCTGACATCACGATGACATTACGATCTTAACTCTGACATCACGATGACATCACGATGACATCACGATCTTAACTCTGACATCATGATGACATCACGATAACATCACGATCTTAACTCTGACATCATGATTACATCACGATGACATCACGATAACATCACGATCTTAAATCTGACAGCACGATGACATCACGATGACATCACGATCTTAACTCTGACATCACGATGACTTCACGATGACATCACGATGACATCATGATCTTAACTCTGACTTCACGATGACATCACGAAAAACATCACGATCTTAACTCTGACATCACGATGACATCACGATGACATCACGATCTTAACTCTGACATCACGATGACATCACGATGACATCACGATAACATCACGATCTTAACTCTGACATCATGATGACTTCACGATGACATCACGATGACATCACGATCTTAACTCTGACATCACGATGACATCACGATGACATCACGATAACATCACGATCTTCACTCTGACATCACGATGACTTCACGATGACATCACGATGACATCACGATCTTAACTCTGACATCACGATGACATCACGATAACATCACGATCTTAACTCTGACATCACGATGACATCACGATCTTAACTCTGACATCACAATGACATCACAATCTTAACTTTGACATCATGATGGCATCACGATGACATCACGATAACATCACGATCTTAACTCTGACATCACGATGACATCACGATGACATCACGATGACATCACGATCTTAACTCTGACATCACGATGACATCACGATCTTAACTATGACATCACGATGACATCACGATGACATCACGATCTTAACTCTGACATCATGATGACATCACGATCTTAACTCTGACATCACGATGACATCACGATGACATTACGATGACATCACGATCTTAACTCTGACATCATGATGACATCACGATCTTAACTCTGTCATCATGATGACATCACGATGACATCTCGATAACATAACGATCTTAACTCTGACATCACGATGACTTCACGATGACATCACGATCTTAACTCTGACATCACGATGACATCACGATGACATCACGATAACATCACGATCTTAACTCTGACATCACGATGACTTCACTCTGACATCACGATGACATCACGATCTTAACTCTGACATCATGATGACATCACGATCTTAACTCTGTCATCATGATGACATCACGATGACATCTCGATAACATAACGATCTTAACTCTGACATCACGATGACTTCACGATGACATCACGATGACATCACGATCTTAACTCTGACATCACGATGACATCACGATGACATCACGATAACATCACGATCTTAACTCTGACATCACGATGACATCACGATGACATTACGATGACATCACGATCTTAACTCTGACATCATGATGACATCACGATCTTAACTCTGTCATCATGATGACATCACGATGACATCTCGATAACATCACGATCTTAACTCTGACATCACGATGACTTCACGATGACATCACGATGACATCATGATCTTAACTCTGACTTCACGATGACATCACGAAAAACATCACGATCTTAACTCTGACATCACGATGACATCACGATGACATCACGATCTTAACTCTGACATCACGATGACATCACGATGACATCATGATAACATCACGATCTTAACTCTGACATCATGATGACTTCACGATGACATCACGATGACATCACGATCTTAACTCTGACATCACGATGACATCACGATGACATCACGATAACATCACGATCTTCACTCTGACATCACGATGACTTCACGATGACATCACGATGACATCACGATCTTAACTCTGACATCACGATGACATCACGATAACATCACGATCTTAACTCTGACATCACGATGACATCACGATCTTAACTCTGACATCACAATGACATCACAATCTTAACTTTGACATCATGATGGCATCACGATGACATCACGATAACATTACGATCTTAACTCTGACATCACGATGACATCACGATGACATCACGATGACATCACGATCTTAACTCTGACATCACGATGACATCACGATCTTAACTATGACATCACGATGACATCACGATGACATCACGATCTTAACTCTGACATCATGATGACATCACGATCTTAACTCTGACATCACAATGACATCACGATGACATTACGATGACATCACGATCTTAACTCTGACATCATGATGACATCACGATCTTAACTCTGTCATCATGATGACATCACGATGACATCTCGATAACATAACGATCTTAACTCTGACATCACGATGACTTCACGATGACATCACGATGACATCACGATCTTAACTCTGACATCACGATGACATCACGATGACATCACGATAACATCACGATCTTAACTCTGACATCACGATGACTTCACTCTGACATCACGATGACATCACGATCTTAACTCTGACATCACGATGACATCACAATGACATCACGATCTTAACTTTGACATCATGATGGCATCACGATGACATCACGATAACATCACGATCTTAACTCTGACATCAAGATGACATCACGATGACATCACAATGACATCACGATCTTAACTCTGACATCACGATGACATCACAATCTTAACTCTGACATCACGATGACATCACAATCTTAACTCTGACATCACGATGACATCACGATGACATCACGATCTTAACTCTGACATCATGATGACATCACGATGACATCACGATGACATCACGATGACATCATGATCTTAACTCTGACATCACGATGACATCAAGATGACATCATGATCTTAACTCTGACATCACAATGACATCACGATGATATCACGATGACATCACGATGACATCACGATCTTAACTCTGACATCACGATGATATCACGATGACATCACGATGACATCACGATGACATCACGATCTTAACTCTGACATCACGATGACATCACGATGACATCACGATGACATCATGTTCTTAAATCTGACATCACAATGACATCACGATGATATCACTCTGACATCACGATAACATCACGATCTTAACTCTGACATCACGATGACATCACAATAACATCACGATCTTAACTCCGACATCACGATGTTATCACGATGACATTACGATGACATCACGATCTTAACTCTGACATCATGATGACATCACGATCTTAACTCTGTCATCATGATGACATCACGATGACATCTCGATAACATAACGATCTTAACTCTGACATCACGATGACATCACGATCTTAACTCTGACAGCACGATGACATCACGATGACTTCACGATCTTAACTCTGACATCACGATGACTTCACCATGACAACACGATGACATCACGATCTTAACTCTGACTTCACGATGACATCACGATGACATCACGAAAAATATCACGATCTTAACTCTGACATCACGATGACATCACGATGACATCACGATCTTAACTCTGCCATCACGATGACATCACGATCTTAACTCTGACATCACGATGACATCACGATGACATCACGATCTTAACTCTCACATCACGATGACATTTCAATGACATCACGATAACATCACGATCTTAACTCTGACATCACGATGACATCACGATGACATCACAATGACATCGCGATCTTAACTCTGACATCACGATGACATCACGATCTTAACTCTGACATCACGATGACATCACGATGACATCACGATCTTAACTCTGACATCATGATGACATCACGATAACATCACGATGACATCACGATGACATCACGATAACATCACGATCTTAACTCTGACATCACGATCACTTCACGATGACATCACGATGACATCACGATCTTAACTCTGACATCACGATGACATCACGATGACATCACGATAACATCACAATCTTAACTCTGACATCACGATGACATTACGATGACATCACGATCTTAACTCTGACATCATGATGACATCACGATCTTAACGCTGTCATCATGATGACATCACGATGACATCTCGATAACATAACGATCTTAACTCTGACATCACGATGACTTCACGATGACATCACGATGACATCACGATCTTAACTCTGACATCACGATGACATGACGATCTTAACTCTGACATCACGATGACTTCACGATGACATCACGATGACATCACGATCTTAACTCTGACATCACGATGACATCACAATGACATCACGATAACATCACGATCTTAACTCTGACATCACGATGACATCACGATCTTAACTCTGACATCACGATGACATCACAATGACATCACGATCTTAACTTTGACATCATGATGGCATCACGATGACATCACGATCTTAACTCTGACATCAAGATGACATCACGATGACATCACAATGACATCACGATCTTAACTCTGACATCACGATGACATCACAATCTTAACTCTGACATCACGATGACATCACAATCTTAACTCTGACATCACGATGACATCACAATTACATCACGATCTTAACTCTGACATCATGATGACATCACGATGACATCACGATGACATCACGATCTTAACTCTGACATCACGATGACATCAAGATGACATCATGATCTTAACTCTGACATCACAATGACATCACGATGATATCACGATGACATCACGATGACATCACGATCTTAACTCTGACATCACGATGATATCACGATGACATCTCGATAACATAACGATCTTAACTCTGACATCACGATGACATCACGATCTTAACTCTGACAGCACGATGACATCACGATGACATCACGATCTTAACTCTGACATCACGATGACTTCACGATGACAACACGATGACATCACGATCTTAACTCTGACTTCACGATGACATCACGATGACATCACGAAAAATATCACTATCTTAACTCTGACATCACGATGACATCACGATGACATCACGATCTTAACTCTGACATCACGATGACATCACGATAACATCACGATCTTAACTCTGACATCACAATGACATCACGATGACATCACGATCTTAACTCTCACATCACGATGACATTTCAATGACATCACGATAACATCACGATCTTAACTCTGACATCACGATGACATCACGATGACATCACAATGACATCGCGATCTTAACTCTGTCATCACGATGACATCACGATCTTAACTCTGACATCACGATGACATCACGATGACATCACGATCTTAACTCTGACATCATGATGACATCACGATAACATCACGATGACATCACGATGACATCACGATAACATCACGATCTTAACTCTGACATCACGATCACTTCACGATGACATCACGATGACATCACGATCTTAACTCTGACATCACGATGACATCACAATGACATCATAATAACATCACGATCTTAACTCTGACATCACGATGACATCACAATCTTAACTCTGACATCACGATGACATCACAATCTTAACTGACAGCACGATGACATCACGATGACATCACGATCTTAACTCTGACATCACGATGACTTCACGATGACAACACGATGACATCACGATCTTAACTCTGACTTCACGATGACATCACGATCTTAACTCTGACATCACGATGACATCACGATGACATCACGATCTTAACTCTGACATCATGATGACATCACGATCTTAACTCTGACATCACGATGACATCACGATGACATTACGATGACATCACGATCTTAACTCTGACATCATGATGACATCACGATCTTAACTCTGTCATCATGATGACATCACGATGACATCTCGATAACATAACGATCTTAACTCTGACATCACGATGACTTCACGATGACATCACGATGACATCACGATCTTAACTCTGACATCACGATGACATCACGATAACATCACGATCTTAACTCTGACATCACGATGACTTCACTCTGACATCACGATGACATCACGATCTTAACTCTGACATCACGATGACATCACAATGACATCAAGATAACATCACGATCTTAACTCTGACATCACGATGACATCACAATGACATCACGATCTTAACTTTGACATCATGATGGCATCACGATGACATCACGATAACATCACGATCTTAACTCTGACATCAAGATGACATCACGATGACATCACAATGACATCACGATCTTAACTCTGACATCACGATGACATCACAATCTTAACTCTGACATCACGATGACATCACAATCTTAACTCTGACATCACGATGACATCACGATCTTAACTCTGACATCATGATGACATCACGATGACATCACGATGACATCACGATGACATCATGATCTTAACTCTGACATCACGATGACATCAAGATGACATCATGATCTTAACTCTGACATCACAATGACATCACGATGATATCACGATGACATCACGATCTTAACTCTGACATCACGATGATATCACGATGACATCACGATGACATCACGATGACATCACGATCTTAACTCTGACATCACGATGACATCACGATGACATCACGATGACATCATGTTCTTAAATCTGACATCACAATGACATCACGATGATATCACTCTGACATCACGATAACATCACGATCTTAACTCTGACATCACGATGACATCACGATGACATTACGATGACATCACGATCTTAACTCTGACATCATGATGACATCACGATCTTAACTCTGTCATCATGATGACATCACGATGACATCTCGATAACATAACGATCTTAACTCTGACATCACGATGACATCACGATCTTAACTCTGACAGCACGATGACATCACGATGACTTCACGATCTTAACTCTGACATCACGATGACTTCACCATGACAACACGATGACATCACGATCTTAACTCTGACTTCACGATGACATCACGATGACATCACGAAAAATATCACGATCTTAACTCTGACATCACGATGACATCACGATGACATCACGATCTTAACTCTGCCATCACGATGACATCACGATCTTAACTCTGACATCACGATGACATCACGATGACATCACGATCTTAACTCTCACATCACGATGACATTTCAATGACATCACGATAACATCACGATCTTAACTCTGACATCACGATGACATCACGATGACATCACAATGACATCGCGATCTTAACTCTGACATCACGATGACATCACGATCTTAACTCTGACATCACGATGACATCACGATGACATCACGATCTTAACTCTGACATCATGATGACATCACGATAACATCACGATGACATCACGATAACATCACGATCTTAACTCTGACATCACGATCACTTCACGATGACATCACGATGACATCACGATCTTAACTCTGACATCACGATGACATCACGATGACATCACGATAACATCACAATCTTAACTCTGACATCACGATGACATCACGATGACATTACGATGACATCACGATCTTAACTCTGACATCATGATGACATCACGATCTTAACTCTGTCATCATGATGACATCACGATGACATCTCGATAACATAACGATCTTAACTCTGACATCACGATGACTTCACGATGACATCACGATGACATCACGATCTTAACTCTGACATCACGATGACATCACGATGACATCACGATAACATCACGATCTTAACTCTGACATCACGATGACTTCACGATGACATCACGATGACATCACGATCTTAACTCTGACATCACGATGACATCACAATGACATCACGATAACATCACGATCTTAACTCTGACATCACGATGACATCACGATCTTAACTCTGACATCACGATGACATCACAATGACATCACGATCTTAACTTTGACATCATGATGGCATCACGATGACATCACGATCTTAACTCTGACATCAAGATGACATCACGATGACATCACAATGACATCACGATCTTAACTCTGACATCACGATGACATCACAATCTTAACTCTGACATCACGATGACATCACAATCTTAACTCTGACATCACGATGACATCACAATTACATCACGATCTTAACTCTGACATCATGATGACATCACGATGACATCACGATGACATCACGATCTTAACTCTGACATCACGATGACATCAAGATGACATCATGATCTTAACTCTGACATCACAATGACATCACGATGATATCACGATGACATCACGATGACATCACGATCTTAACTCTGACATCACGATGATATCACGATGACATCTCGATAACATAACGATCTTAACTCTGACATCACGATGACATCACGATCTTAACTCTGACAGCACGATGACATCACGATGACATCACGATCTTAACTCTGACATCACGATGACTTCACGATGACAACACGATGACATCACGATCTTAACTCTGACTTCACGATGACATCACGATGACATCACGAAAAATATCACTATCTTAACTCTGACATCACGATGACATCACGATGACATCACGATCTTAACTCTGCCATCACGATGACATCACGATCTTAACTCTGACATCACGATGACATCACGATAACATCACGATCTTAACTCTGACATCACAATGACATCACGATGACATCACGATCTTAACTCTCACATCACGATGACATTTCAATGACATCACGATAACATCACGATCTTAACTCTGACATCACGATGACATCACGATGATATCACAATGACATCGCGATCTTAACTCTGTCATCACGATGACATCACGATCTTAACTCTGACATCACGATGACATCACGATGACATCACGATCTTAACTCTGACATCATGATGACATCACGATAACATCACGATGACATCACGATGACATCACGATAACATCACGATCTTAACTCTGACATCACGATCACTTCACGATGACATCACGATGACATCACGATCTTAACTCTGACATCACGATGACATCACGATAACATCACGATCTTAACTCTGACATCACGATGACATCACGATCTTAACTCTGACATCACGATGACATCACAATGACATCATAATAACATCACGATCTTAACTCTGACATCACGATGACATCACAATCTTAACTCTGACATCACGATGACATCACAATCTTAACTCTGACAGCACGATGACATCACGATGACATCACGATCTTAACTCTGACATCACGATGACTTCACGATGACAACACGATGACATCACGATCTTAACTCTGACTTCACGATGACATCACGATGACATCACGAAAAATATCACGATCTTAACTCTGACATCACGATGACATCACGATGACATCACGATCTTAACTCTGACATCATGATGACATCACGATGACATCACGATGACATCACGATGACATCACGATCTTAACTCTGACATCACGATGACATCACAATGACATCACGGTGACATCACGATCTTAACTCTGACATCACGATGACATCACGATGACATCACGATGACATCACGATCTTAACTTTGACATCACGATGACATCACCATCTTAACTCTGACATCACGATGACATCACGATGACATCACGATCTTAACTCTGACATCACGATGACATCACGATGACATCATGATCTTAACTCTGACATCACAATGACATCACGATGATATCACGATGACATCACAATGACATCACGATGACATCACGATCTTAACTCTGACATCACGATGACATCACGATGACATCACGATAACATCACGATCTTAACTCTGACATCACGATGACATCACGATGACATCATGTTCTTAAGTCTGACATCACAATGACATCACGATGATATCACTCTGACATCACGATAACATCACGATCTTAACTCTGACATCACGATGACATCACAATAACATCACGATCTTAACTCTGACATCACGATGACATCACGATGACATTACGATGACATCACGATCTTAACTCTGACATCATGATGACATCACGATCTTAACTCTGTCATCATGATGACATCACGATGACATCTCGATAACATAACGATCTTAACTCTGACATCACGATGACATCACGATCTTAACTCTGACAGCACGATGACATCACGATGACATCACGATCTTAACTCTGACATCACGATGACATCACGATCTTAACTCTGACTTCACGATGACATCACGATGACATCACGAAAAACATCACGATCTTAACTCTGACATCACGATGACATCACGATGACATCACGATCTTAACTCTGCCATCACGATGACATCACAATCTTAACTCTGACATCACGATGACATCACGATGACATCACGATCTTAACTCTAACATCACGATGATATCACGATGACATCACGATCTTAACTCTCACATCACGATGACATTTCGATGACATCACGATAACATCACGATCTTAAATCTGAAATCACGATGACATCACGATGACATCACAATGACATCGCGATCTTAACTCTGACATCACGATGACATCACGATCTTAACTCTGACATCATGATGACATAACGATGACATCACGATAACATCACGATCTTAACTCTGACATCACGATGACTTCACGATGACATCACGATGACATCACGATGACATCACGATCTTAACTCTAACATCACGATGACATCACGATGACATCACGATCTTAACTCTGACATCACGATGACATCACGATGACATCACGATGACATCATGTTCTTAAATCTGACATCACAATGACATCACGATGATATCACTCTGACATCACGATAACATCACGATCTTAACTCTGACATCACGATGACATCACAATAACATCACTATCTTAACTCTGACATCACGATGTCATCACGATGACATTACGATGACATCACGATCTTAACTCTGACATCATGATGACATCACGATCTTAACTCTGTCATCATGATGACATCACGATGACATCTCGATAACATAACGATCTTAACTCTGACATCACGATGACATCACGATCTTAACTCTGACAGCACGATGACATCACGATGACATCACGATCTTAACTCTGACATCACGATGACTTCACCATGACAACACGATGACATCACGATCTTAACTCTGACTTCACGATGACATCACGATGACATCACGAAAAATATCACGATCTTAACTCTGACATCACGATGACATCACGATCTTAACTCTGCCATCACGATGACATCACAATCTTAACTCTGACATCACGATGACATCACGATGACATCACGATCTTAACTCTGCCATCACGATGACATCACGATCTTAACTCTGACATCACGATGACATCACGATAACATCACGATCTTAACTCTGACATCACGATGACATCACGATGACATCACGATCTTAACTCTCACATCACGATGACATTTCAATGACATCACGATAACATCACGATCTTAACTCTGACATCACGATGACATCACGATGACATCACAATGACATCGCGATCTTAACTCTGACATCACGATGACATCACGATCTTAACTCTGACATCACGATGACATCACGATCTTAACTCTGACATCATGATGACATCACGATAACATCACGATGACATCACGATGACATCACGATAACATCACGATCTTAACTCTGACATCACGATCACTTCACGATGACATCACGATGACATCACGATCTTAACTCTGACATCACGATGACATCACGATGACATCACGATAACATCACGATCTTAACTCTGACATCACGATGACATCACGATGACATTACGATGACATCACGATCTTAACTCTGACATCATGATGACATCACGATCTTAACTCTGTCATCATGATGACATCACGATGACATCTCGATAACATAACGATCTTAACTCTGACATCACGATGACATCACGATGACATCACGATGACATCACGATCTTAACTCTGACATCACGATGACATCACGATGACATCACGATAACATCACGATCTTAACTCTGACATCACGATGACTTCACGATGACATCACGATGACATCACGATCTTAACTCTGACATCACGATGACATCACAATGACATCACGATAACATCACGATCTTAACTCTGACATCACGATGACATCACGATCTTAACTCTGACATCACGATGACATCACAATGACATCACGGTCTTAACTTTGACATCATGATGGCATCACGATGACATCACGATAACATCACGATCTTAACTTTGACATCAAGATGACATCACGATGACATCACAATGACATCACGATCTTAACTCTGACATCACGATGACAGCACAATCTTAACTCTGACATCACGATGACATCACAATCTTAACTCTGACATCACGATGACATCACGATGACATCACGATCTTAACTCTGACATCATGATGACATCACGATGACATCACGATGACATCACAATCTTAACTCTGACATCACGATGACATCAAGATGACATCATGATCTTAACTCTGACATCACAATGACATCACGATGATATCACGATGACATCACGATGACATCGCGATCTTAACTCTGACATCACGATGATATCACGATGACATCACGATGACATCACGATCTTAACTCTGACATCACGATGACATCACGATGACATCACGATGACATCATGTTCTTAAATCTGACATCACAATGACATCACGATGATATCACTCTGACATCACGATAACATCACGATCTTAACTCTGACATCACGATGACATCACAATAACATCACGATCTTAACTCTGACATCACGATGTCATCACGATGACATTACGATGACATCACGATCTTAACTCTGACATCATGATGAAATCACGATCTTAACTCTGTCATCATGATGACATCACGATGACATCTCGATAACATAACGATCTTAACTCTGACATCACGATGACATCACGATCTTAACTCTGACATCACGATGACATCACGATCTTAACTCTGACATCACGATGACTTCACGATGACAACACGATGACATCACGATCTTAACTCTGACTTCACGATGACATCACGATGACATCACGAAAAATATCACGATCTTAACTCTGACATCACGATGACATCACGATGACATCACGATCTTAACTCTGCCATCACGATGACATCACGATCTTAACTCTGACATCACGATGACATCACGATAACATCACGATCTTAACTCTGACATCACGATGACATCACGATGACATCACGATCTTAACTCTCACATCACGATGACATTTCAATGACATCACGATAACATCACGATCTTAACTCTGACATCAAGATGACATCACGATGACATCACAATGACATCGCAATCTTAACTCTGACATCACGATGACATCACGATCTTAACTCTGACATCACGATGACATCACGATGACATCACGATCTTAACTCTGACATCATGATTACATCACGATGACATCACGATAACATCACGATCTTAACTCTGACATCACGATCACTTCACGATGACATCACGATCTTAACTCTGACATCACGATGACATCACGATGACATCACGATAACATCACGATCTTAACTCTGACATCACGATGACATCACGATCTTAACTCTGACATCACGATGACATCACAATGACATCATAATAACATCACGATCTTAACTCTGACATCACGATGACATCACAATCTTAACTCTGACATCACGATGACATCACAATCTTAACTCTGACAGCACGATGACATCACGATGACATCACGATCTTAACTCTGACATCACGATGTCATCACGATGACATTACGATGACATCACGATCTTAACTCTGACATCATGATGACATCACGATCTTAACTCTGTCATCATGATGACATCACGATGACATCTCGATAACATAACGATCTTAACTCTGACATCACGATGACATCACGATCTTAACTCTGACAGCACGATGACATCACGATGACATCACGATCTTAACTCTGACATCACGATGACTTCACCATGACAACACGATGACATCACGATCTTAACTCTGACTTCACGATGACATCACGATGACATCACGAAAAATATCACGATCTTAACTCTGACATCACGATGACATCACGATGACATCACGATCTTAACTCTGCCATCACGATGACATCACAATCTTAACTCTGACATCACGATGACATCACAATGACATCACGATCTTAACTCTGCCATCACGATGACATCACGATCTTAACTCTGACATCACGATGACATCACGATAACATCACGATCTTAACTCTGACATCACGATGACATCACGATGACATCACGATCTTAACTCTCACATCACGATGACATTTCAATGACATCACGATAACATCACGATCTTAACTCTGACATCACGATGACATCACGATGACATCACAATGACATCGCGATCTTAACTCTGACATCACGATGACATCACGATCTTAACTCTGACATCACGATGACATCACGATGACATCACGATCTTAACTCTGACATCATGATGACATCACGATAACATCACGATGACATCACGATGACATCACGATAACATCACGATCTTAACTCTGACATCACGATCACTTCACGATGACATCACTATGACATCACGATCTTAACTCTGACATCACGATGACATCACGATGACATTACGATGACATCACGATCTTAACTCTGACATCATGATGACATCACGATCTTAACTCTGTCATCATGATGACATCACGATGACATCTCGATAACATAACGATCTTAACTCTGACATCACGATGACATCACGATGACATCACGATGACATCACGATCTTAACTCTGACATCACGATGACATCACGATGACATCACGATAACATCACGATCTTAACTCTGACATCACGATGACATCACGATCTTAACTCTGACATCACGATGACATCACAATGACATCATAATAACATCACGATCTTAACTCTGACATCACGATGACATCACAATCTTAACTCTGACATCACGATGACATCACAATCTTAACTCTGACAGCACGATGACATCACGATGACATCACGATCTTAACTCTGACATCATGATGACATCACGATCTTAACTCTGTCATCATGATGACATCACGATGACATCTCGATAACATAACGATCTTAACTCTGACATCACGATGACATCACGATCTTAACTCTGACAGCACGATGACATCACGATGACATCACGATCTTAACTCTGACATCACGATGACTTCACCATGACAACACAATGACATCACGATCTTAACTCTGACTTCACGATGACATCACGATGACATCACGAAAAATATCACGATCTTAACTCTGACATCACGATGACATCACGATGACATCACGATCTTAACTCTGCCATCACGATGACATCACAATCTTAACTCTGACATCACGATGACATCACGATGACATCACGATCTTAACTCTGCCATCACGATGACATCACGATCTTAACTCTGACATCACGATGACATCACGATAACATCACGATCTCAACTCTGACATCACGATGACATCACGATGACATCACGATCTTAACTCTCACATCACGATGACATTTCAATGACATCACGATAACATCACGATCTTAACTCTGACATCACGATGACATCACGATGACATCACAATGACATCGCGATCTTAACTCTGACATCACGATGACATCACGATCTTAACTCTGACATCACGATGACATCACGATGACATCACGATCTTAACTCTGACATCATGATGACATCACGATAACATCACGATGACATCACGATGACATCACGATAACATCACGATCTTAACTCTGACATCACGATCACTTCACGATGACATCATGATGACATCACGATCTTAACTCTGACATCACGATGGCATCACGATGACATCACGATAACATCACGATCTTAACTCTGACATCACGATGACATCACGATGACATTACGATGACATCACGATCTTAACTCTGACATCATGATGACATCACGATCTTAACTCTGTCATCATGATGACATCACGATGACATCTCGATAACATAACGATCTTAACTCTGACATCACGATGACATCACGATGACATCACGATGACATCACGATCTTAACTCTGACATCACGATGACATCACGATGACATCACGATAACATCACGATCTTAACTCTGACATCACGATGACTTCACGATGACATCACGATGACATCACGATCTTAACTCTGACATCACGATGACATCACAATGACATCACGATAACATCACGATCTTAACTCTGACATCACGATGACATCACGATCTTAACTCTGACATCACGATGACATCACAATGACATTACGATCTTAACTTTGACATCATGATGGCATCACGATGACATCACGATAACATCACGATCTTAACTTTGACATCAAGATGACATCACGATGACATCACAATGACATCACGATCTTAACTCTGACATCACGATGACAGCACAATCTTAACTCTGACATCACGATGACATCACAATCTTAACTCTGACATCACGATGACATCACGATGACATCACGATCTTAACTCTGACATCATGATGACATCACGATGACATCACGATGACATCACGATGACATCACAATCTTAACTCTGACATCACGATGACATCAAGATGACATCATGATCTTAACTCTGACATCACAATGACATCACGATGATATCACGATGACATCACGATGACATCGCGATCTTAACTCTGACATCACGATGATATCACGATGACATCACGATGACATCACGATCTTAACTCTGACATCACGATGACATCACGATGACATCACGATGACATCATGTTCTTAAATCTGACATCACAATGACATCACGATGATATCACTCTGACATCACGATAACATCACGATCTTAACTCTGACATCACGATGACATCACAATAACATCACGATCTTAACTCTGACATCACGATGTCATCACGATGACATTACGATGACATCACGATCTTAACTCTGACATCATGATGAAATCACGATCTTAACTCTGTCATCATGATGACATCACGATGACATCTCGATAACATAACGATCTTAACTCTGACATCACGATGACATCACGATCTTAACTCTGACAGCACGATGACATCACGATGACATCACGATCTTAACTCTGACATCACGATGACTTCACGATGACAACACGATGACATCACGATCTTAACTCTGACTTCACGATGACATCACGATGACATCACGAAAAATATCACGATCTTAACTCTGACATCACGATGACATCACGATCTTAACTCTGCCATCACGATGACATCACGATCTTAACTCTGACATCACGATGACATCACGATAACATCACGATCTTAACTCTGACATCACGATGACATCACGATGACATCACGATCTTAACTCTCACATCACGATGACATTTCAATGACATCACGATAACATCACGATCTTAACTCTGACATCACGATGACATCACGATGACATCACAATGACATCGCAATCTTAACTCTGACATCACGATGACATCACGATCTTAACTCTGACATCACGATGACATCACGATGACATCACGATCTTAACTCTGACATCATGATGACATCACGATAACATCACGATGACATCACGATGACATCACAATAACATCACGATCTTAACTCTGACATCACGATCACTTCACGATGACATCACGATGACATCACGATCTTAACTCTGACATCACGATGACATCACGATGACATCACGATAACATCACGATCTTAACTCTGACATCACGATGACATCACGATCTTAACTCTGACATCACGATGACATCACAATGACATCATAATAACATCACGATCTTAACTCTGACATCACGATGACATCACAATCTTAACTCTGACATCACGATGACATCACAATCTTAACTCTGACAGCACGATGACATCACGATGACATCACGATCTTAACTCTGACATCACGATGTCATCACGATGACATTACGATGACATCACGATCTTAACTCTGACATCATGATGACATCACGATCTTAACTCTGTCATCATGATGACATCACGATGACATCTCGATAACATAACGATCTTAACTCTGACATCACGATGACATCACGATCTTAACTCTGACAGCACGATGACATCACGATGACATCACGATCTTAACTCTGACATCACGATGACTTCACCATGACAACACGATGACATCACGATCTTAACTCTGACTTCACGATGACATCACGATGACATCACGAAAAATATCACGATCTTAACTCTGACATCACGATGACATCACGATCTTAACTCTGCCATCACGATGACATCACAATCTTAACTCTGACATCACGATGACATCACGATGACATCACGATCTTAACTCTGCCATCACGATGACATCACGATCTTAACTCTGACATCACGATGACATCACGATAACATCACGATCTTAACTCTGACATCACGATGACATCACGATGACATCACGATCTTAACTCTCACATCACGATGACATTTCAATGACATCACGATAACATCACGATCTTAACTCTGACATCACGATGACATCACGATGACATCACAATGACATCGCGATCTTAACTCTGACATCACGATGACATCACGATCTTAACTCTGACATCACGATGACATCACGATCTTAACTCTGACATCATGATGACATCACGATAACATCACGATGACATCACGATGACATCACGATAACATCACGATCTTAACTCTGACATCACGATCACTTCACGATGACATCACGATGACATCACGATCTTAACTCTGACATCACGATGACATCACGATGACATCACGATAACATCACGATCTTAACTCTGACATCACGATGACATCACGATGACATTACGATGACATCACGATCTTAACTCTGACATCATGATGACATCACGATCTTAACTCTGTCATCATGATGACATCACGATGACATCTCGATAACATAACGATCTTAACTCTGACATCACGATGACATCACGATGACATCACGATGACATCACGATCTTAACTCTGACATCACGATGACATCACGATGACATCACGATAACATCACGATCTTAACTCTGACATCACGATGACTTCACGATGACATCACGATGACATCACGATCTTAACTCTGACATCACGATGACATCACAATGACATCACGATAACATCACGATCTTAACTCTGACATCACGATGACATCACGATCTTAACTCTGACATCACGATGACATCACAATGACATCACGGTCTTAACTTTGACATCATGATGGCATCACGATGACATCACGATAACATCACGATCTTAACTTTGACATCAAGATGACATCACGATGACATCACAATGACATCACGATCTTAACTCTGACATCACGATGACAGCACAATCTTAACTCTGACATCACGATGACATCACAATCTTAACTCTGACATCACGATGACATCACGATGACATCACGATCTTAACTCTGACATCATGATGACATCACGATGACATCACGATGACATCACAATCTTAACTCTGACATCACGATGACATCAAGATGACATCATGATCTTAACTCTGACATCACAATGACATCACGATGATATCACGATGACATCACGATGACATCGCGATCTTAACTCTGACATCACGATGATATCACGATGACATCACGATGACATCACGATCTTAACTCTGACATCACGATGACATCACGATGACATCACGATGACATCATGTTCTTAAATCTGACATCACAATGACATCACGATGATATCACTCTGACATCACGATAACATCACGATCTTAACTCTGACATCACGATGACATCACAATAACATCACGATCTTAACTCTGACATCACGATGTCATCACGATGACATTACGATGACATCACGATCTTAACTCTGACATCATGATGAAATCACGATCTTAACTCTGTCATCATGATGACATCACGATGACATCTCGATAACATAACGATCTTAACTCTGACATCACGATGACATCACGATCTTAACTCTGACATCACGATGACATCACGATCTTAACTCTGACATCACGATGACTTCACGATGACAACACGATGACATCACGATCTTAACTCTGACTTCACGATGACATCACGATGACATCACGAAAAATATCACGATCTTAACTCTGACATCACGATGACATCACGATGACATCACGATCTTAACTCTGCCATCACGATGACATCACGATCTTAACTCTGACATCACGATGACATCACGATAACATCACGATCTTAACTCTGACATCACGATGACATCACGATGACATCACGATCTTAACTCTCACATCACGATGACATTTCAATGACATCACGATAACATCACGATCTTAACTCTGACATCAAGATGACATCACGATGACATCACAATGACATCGCAATCTTAACTCTGACATCACGATGACATCACGATCTTAACTCTGACATCACGATGACATCACGATGACATCACGATCTTAACTCTGACATCATGATTACATCACGATGACATCACGATAACATCACGATCTTAACTCTGACATCACGATCACTTCACGATGACATCACGATCTTAACTCTGACATCACGATGACATCACGATGACATCACGATAACATCACGATCTTAACTCTGACATCACGATGACATCACGATCTTAACTCTGACATCACGATGACATCACAATGACATCATAATAACATCACGATCTTAACTCTGACATCACGATGACATCACAATCTTAACTCTGACATCACGATGACATCACAATCTTAACTCTGACAGCACGATGACATCACGATGACATCACGATCTTAACTCTGACATCACGATGTCATCACGATGACATTACGATGACATCACGATCTTAACTCTGACATCATGATGACATCACGATCTTAACTCTGTCATCATGATGACATCACGATGACATCTCGATAACATAACGATCTTAACTCTGACATCACGATGACATCACGATCTTAACTCTGACAGCACGATGACATCACGATGACATCACGATCTTAACTCTGACATCACGATGACTTCACCATGACAACACGATGACATCACGATCTTAACTCTGACTTCACGATGACATCACGATGACATCACGAAAAATATCACGATCTTAACTCTGACATCACGATGACATCACGATGACATCACGATCTTAACTCTGCCATCACGATGACATCACAATCTTAACTCTGACATCACGATGACATCACAATGACATCACGATCTTAACTCTGCCATCACGATGACATCACGATCTTAACTCTGACATCACGATGACATCACGATAACATCACGATCTTAACTCTGACATCACGATGACATCACGATGACATCACGATCTTAACTCTCACATCACGATGACATTTCAATGACATCACGATAACATCACGATCTTAACTCTGACATCACGATGACATCACGATGACATCACAATGACATCGCGATCTTAACTCTGACATCACGATGACATCACGATCTTAACTCTGACATCACGATGACATCACGATGACATCACGATCTTAACTCTGACATCATGATGACATCACGATAACATCACGATGACATCACGATGACATCACGATAACATCACGATCTTAACTCTGACATCACGATCACTTCACGATGACATCACTATGACATCACGATCTTAACTCTGACATCACGATGACATCACGATGACATTACGATGACATCACGATCTTAACTCTGACATCATGATGACATCACGATCTTAACTCTGTCATCATGATGACATCACGATGACATCTCGATAACATAACGATCTTAACTCTGACATCACGATGACATCACGATGACATCACGATGACATCACGATCTTAACTCTGACATCACGATGACATCACGATGACATCACGATAACATCACGATCTTAACTCTGACATCACGATGACATCACGATCTTAACTCTGACATCACGATGACATCACAATGACATCATAATAACATCACGATCTTAACTCTGACATCACGATGACATCACAATCTTAACTCTGACATCACGATGACATCACAATCTTAACTCTGACAGCACGATGACATCACGATGACATCACGATCTTAACTCTGACATCATGATGACATCACGATCTTAACTCTGTCATCATGATGACATCACGATGACATCTCGATAACATAACGATCTTAACTCTGACATCACGATGACATCACGATCTTAACTCTGACAGCACGATGACATCACGATGACATCACGATCTTAACTCTGACATCACGATGACTTCACCATGACAACACAATGACATCACGATCTTAACTCTGACTTCACGATGACATCACGATGACATCACGAAAAATATCACGATCTTAACTCTGACATCACGATGACATCACGATGACATCACGATCTTAACTCTGCCATCACGATGACATCACAATCTTAACTCTGACATCACGATGACATCACGATGACATCACGATCTTAACTCTGCCATCACGATGACATCACGATCTTAACTCTGACATCACGATGACATCACGATAACATCACGATCTCAACTCTGACATCACGATGACATCACGATGACATCACGATCTTAACTCTCACATCACGATGACATTTCAATGACATCACGATAACATCACGATCTTAACTCTGACATCACGATGACATCACGATGACATCACAATGACATCGCGATCTTAACTCTGACATCACGATGACATCACGATCTTAACTCTGACATCACGATGACATCACGATGACATCACGATCTTAACTCTGACATCATGATGACATCACGATAACATCACGATGACATCACGATGACATCACGATAACATCACGATCTTAACTCTGACATCACGATCACTTCACGATGACATCATGATGACATCACGATCTTAACTCTGACATCACGATGGCATCACGATGACATCACGATAACATCACGATCTTAACTCTGACATCACGATGACATCACGATGACATTACGATGACATCACGATCTTAACTCTGACATCATGATGACATCACGATCTTAACTCTGTCATCATGATGACATCACGATGACATCTCGATAACATAACGATCTTAACTCTGACATCACGATGACATCACGATGACATCACGATGACATCACGATCTTAACTCTGACATCACGATGACATCACGATGACATCACGATAACATCACGATCTTAACTCTGACATCACGATGACTTCACGATGACATCACGATGACATCACGATCTTAACTCTGACATCACGATGACATCACAATGACATCACGATAACATCACGATCTTAACTCTGACATCACGATGACATCACGATCTTAACTCTGACATCACGATGACATCACAATGACATTACGATCTTAACTTTGACATCATGATGGCATCACGATGACATCACGATAACATCACGATCTTAACTTTGACATCAAGATGACATCACGATGACATCACAATGACATCACGATCTTAACTCTGACATCACGATGACAGCACAATCTTAACTCTGACATCACGATGACATCACAATCTTAACTCTGACATCACGATGACATCACGATGACATCACGATCTTAACTCTGACATCATGATGACATCACGATGACATCACGATGACATCACGATGACATCACAATCTTAACTCTGACATCACGATGACATCAAGATGACATCATGATCTTAACTCTGACATCACAATGACATCACGATGATATCACGATGACATCACGATGACATCGCGATCTTAACTCTGACATCACGATGATATCACGATGACATCACGATGACATCACGATCTTAACTCTGACATCACGATGACATCACGATGACATCACGATGACATCATGTTCTTAAATCTGACATCACAATGACATCACGATGATATCACTCTGACATCACGATAACATCACGATCTTAACTCTGACATCACGATGACATCACAATAACATCACGATCTTAACTCTGACATCACGATGTCATCACGATGACATTACGATGACATCACGATCTTAACTCTGACATCATGATGAAATCACGATCTTAACTCTGTCATCATGATGACATCACGATGACATCTCGATAACATAACGATCTTAACTCTGACATCACGATGACATCACGATCTTAACTCTGACAGCACGATGACATCACGATGACATCACGATCTTAACTCTGACATCACGATGACTTCACGATGACAACACGATGACATCACGATCTTAACTCTGACTTCACGATGACATCACGATGACATCACGAAAAATATCACGATCTTAACTCTGACATCACGATGACATCACGATCTTAACTCTGCCATCACGATGACATCACGATCTTAACTCTGACATCACGATGACATCACGATAACATCACGATCTTAACTCTGACATCACGATGACATCACGATGACATCACGATCTTAACTCTCACATCACGATGACATTTCAATGACATCACGATAACATCACGATCTTAACTCTGACATCACGATGACATCACGATGACATCACAATGACATCGCAATCTTAACTCTGACATCACGATGACATCACGATCTTAACTCTGACATCACGATGACATCACGATGACATCACGATCTTAACTCTGACATCATGATGACATCACGATAACATCACGATGACATCACGATGACATCACAATAACATCACGATCTTAACTCTGACATCACGATCACTTCACGATGACATCACGATGACATCACGATCTTAACTCTGACATCACGATGACATCACGATGACATCACGATAACATCACGATCTTAACTCTGACATCACGATGACATCACGATCTTAACTCTGACATCACGATGACATCACAATGACATCATAATAACATCACGATCTTAACTCTGACATCACGATGACATCACAATCTTAACTCTGACATCACGATGACATCACAATCTTAACTCTGACAGCACGATGACATCACGATGACATCACGATCTTAACTCTGACATCACGATGTCATCACGATGACATTACGATGACATCACGATCTTAACTCTGACATCATGATGACATCACGATCTTAACTCTGTCATCATGATGACATCACGATGACATCTCGATAACATAACGATCTTAACTCTGACATCACGATGACATCACGATCTTAACTCTGACAGCACGATGACATCACGATGACATCACGATCTTACCTCTGACATTACGATGACTTCACCATGACAACACGATGACATCACGATCTTAACTCTGACTTCACGATGACATCACGATGACATCACGAAAAATATCACGATCTTAACTCTGACATCACGATGACATCAAGATGACATCATGATCTTAACTCTGACATCACAATGACATCACGATGATATCACGATGACATCGCGATCTTAACTCTGACATCACGATGATATCACGATGACATCACGATGACATCACGATCTTAACTCTGACATCACGATGACATCACGATGACATCACGATGACATCATGTTCTTAAATCTGACATCACAATGACATCACGATGATATCACTCTGACATCACGATAACATCACGATCTTAACTCTGACATCACGATGACATCACAATAACATCACGATCTTAACTCTGACATCACGATGTCATCACGATGACATTACGATGACATCACGATCTTAACTCTGACATCATGATGAAATCACGATCTTAACTCTGTCATCATGATGACATCACGATGACATCTCGATAACATAACGATCTTAACTCTGACATCACGATGACATCACGATCTTAACTCTGACAGCACGATGACATCACGATGACATCACGAGCTTAACTCTGACATCACGATGACTTCACGATGACAACACGATGACATCACGATCTTAACTCTGACTTCACGATGACATCACGATGACATCACGAAAAATATCACGATCTTAACTCTGACATCACGATGACATCACGATCTTAACTCTGCCATCACGATGACATCACGATCTTAACTCTGACATCACGATGACATCACGATAACATCACGATCTTAACTCTGACATCACGATGACATCACGATGACATCACGATCTTAACTCTCACATCACGATGACATTTCAATGACATCACGATAACATCACGATCTTAACTCTGACATCACGATGACATCACAATGACATCGCAATCTTAACTCTGACATCACGATGACATCACGATCTTAACTCTGACATCACGATGACATCACGATGACATCACGATCTTAACTCTGACATCATGATGACATCACGATGACATCACGATGACATCACGATGACATCACAATAACATCACGATCTTAACTCTGACATCACGATCACTTCACGATGACATCACGATGACATCACGATCTTAACTCTGACATCACGATGACATCACGATGACATCACGATAACATCACGATCTTAACTCTGACATCACGATGACATCACGATCTTAACTCTGACATCACGATGACATCACAATGACATCATAATAACATCACGATCTTAACTCTGACATCACGATGACATCACAATCTTAACTCTGACATCACGATGACATCACAATCTTAACTCTGACAGCACGATGACATCACGATGACATCACGATCTTAACTCTGACATCATGATGACATCACGATCTTAACTCTGTCATCATGATGACATCACGATGACATCTCGATAACATAACGATCTTAACTCTGACATCACGATGACATCACGATCTTAACTCTGACAGCACGATGAAATCACGATGACATCACGATCTTACCTCTGACATTACGATGACTTCACCATGACAACACGATGACATCACGATCTTAACTCTGACTTCACGATGACATCACGATGACATCACGAAAAATATCACGATCTTAACTCTGACATCACGATGACATCACGATGACATCACGATCTTAACTCTGCCATCACGATGACATCACGATCTTAACTCTGACATCACGATGACATCACGATAACATCACGATCTTAACTCTGACATCACGATGACATCACGATGACATCACGATCTTAACTCTCACATCACGATGACATTTCAATGACATCACGATAACATCACAATCTTAACTCTGACATCACGATGACATCACAATGACATCGCGATCTTAACTCTGACATCACGATGACATCACGATCTTAACTCTGACATCACGATGACATCACGATGACATCACGATCTTAACTCTGACATCATGATGACATCACGATAACATCACGATGACATCACGATGACATCACGATAACATCACGATCTTAACTCTGACATCACGATCACTTCACGATGACATCACGATGACATCACGATCTTAACTCTGACATCACGATGACATCACGATGACATCACGATAACATCACGATCTTAACTCTGACATCACGATGACATCACGATGACATTACGATGACATCACGATCTTAACTCTGTCATCATGATGACATCACGATGACATCTCGATAACATAACGATCTTAACTCTGACATCACGATGACTTCACGATGACATCACGATGACATCACGATCTTAACTCTGACATCACGATGACATCACGATAACATCACGATCTTAACTCTGACATCACGATGACTTCACGATGACATCACGATGACATCACGATCTTAACTCTGACATCACGATGACATCAGAATGACATCACGATAACATCACGATCTTAACTCTGACATCACGATGACATCACGATCTTAACTCTGACATCACGATGACATCACAATGACATCACGATCTTAACTTTGACATCATGATGGCATCACGATGACATCACGATAACATCACGATCTTAACTTTGACATCAAGATGACATCACGATGACATCACAATGACATCACGATCTTAACTCTGACATCACGATGACAGCACAATCTTAACTCTGACATCACGATGACATCACAATCTTAACTCTGACATCACGATGACATCACGATGACATCACGATCTTAACTCTGACATCATGATGACATCACGATGACATCACGATGACATCACGATCTTAACTCTGACATCACGATGACATCAAGATGACATCATGATCTTAACTCTGACATCACAATGACATCACGATGATATCACGATGACATCACGATGACATCGCGATCTTAACTCTGACATCACGATGATATCACGATGACATCACGATGACATCACGATGACATCACGATCTTAACTCTGACATCACGATGACATCACGATGACATCACGAAGACATCATGTTCTTAAATCTGACATCACAATGACATCACGATGATATCACTCTGACATCACGATAACATCACGATCTTAACTCTGACATCACGATGACATCACAATAACATCACGATCTTAACTCTGACATCACGATGTCATCACGATGACATTACGATGACATCACGATCTTAACTCTGACATCATGATGACATCACGATCTTAACTCTGTCATCATGATGACATCACGATGACATCTCGATAACATAACGATCTTAACTCTGACATCACGATGACATCACGATCTTAACTCTGACAGCACGATGAAATCACGATGACATCACGATCTTACCTCTGACATTACGATGACTTCACCATGACAACACGATGACATCACGATCTTAACTCTGACTTCACGATGACATCACGATGACATCACGAAAAATATCACGATCTTAACTCTGACATCACGATGACATCACGATGACATCACGATCTTAACTCTGCCATCACGATGACATCACGATCTTAACTCTGACATCACGATGACATCACGATAACATCACGATCTTAACTCTGACATCACGATGACATCACGATGACATCACGATCTTAACTCTCACATCACGATGACATTTCAATGACATCACGATAACATCACAATCTTAACTCTGACATCACGATGACATCACAATGACATCGCGATCTTAACTCTGACATCACGATGACATCACGATCTTAACTCTGACATCACGATGACATCACGATGACATCACGATCTTAACTCTGACATCATGATGACATCACGATAACATCACGATGACATCACGATGACATCACGATAACATCACGATCTTAACTCTGACATCACGATCACTTCACGATGACATCACGATGACATCACGATCTTAACTCTGACATCACGATGACATCACGATGACATCACGATAACATCACGATCTTAACTCTGACATCACGATGACATCACGATGACATTACGATGACATCACGATCTTAACTCTGTCATCATGATGACATCACGATGACATCTCGATAACATAACGATCTTAACTCTGACATCACGATGACTTCACGATGACATCACGATGACATCACGATCTTAACTCTGACATCACGATGACATCACGATAACATCACGATCTTAACTCTGACATCACGATGACTTCACGATGACATCACGATGACATCACGATCTTAACTCTGACATCACGATGACATCAGAATGACATCACGATAACATCACGATCTTAACTCTGACATCACGATGACATCACGATCTTAACTCTGACATCACGATGACATCACAATGACATCACGATCTTAACTTTGACATCATGATGGCATCACGATGACATCACGATAACATCACGATCTTAACTTTGACATCAAGATGACATCACGATGACATCACAATGACATCACGATCTTAACTCTGACATCACGATGACAGCACAATCTTAACTCTGACATCACGATGACATCACAATCTTAACTCTGACATCACGATGACATCACGATGACATCACGATCTTAACTCTGACATCATGATGACATCACGATGACATCACGATGACATCACGATCTTAACTCTGACATCACGATGACATCAAGATGACATCATGATCTTAACTCTGACATCACAATGACATCACGATGATATCACGATGACATCACGATGACATCGCGATCTTAACTCTGACATCACGATGATATCACGATGACATCACGATGACATCACGATGACATCACGATCTTAACTCTGACATCACGATGACATCACGATGACATCACGAAGACATCATGTTCTTAAATCTGACATCACAATGACATCACGATGATATCACTCTGACATCACGATAACATCACGATCTTAACTCTGACATCACGATGACATCACAATAACATCACGATCTTAACTCTGACATCACGATGTCATCACGATGACATTACGATGACATCACGATCTTAACTCTGACATCATGATGAAATCACGATCTTAACTCTGTCATCATGATGACATCACGATGACATCTCGATAACATAACGATCTTAACTCTGACATCACGATGACATCACGATCTTAACTCTGACAGCACGATGACATCACGATGACATCACGATCTTAACTCTGACATCACGATGACTTCACGATGACAACACGATGACATCACGATCTTAACTCTGACTTCACGATGACATCACGATGACATCACGAAAAATATCACGATCTTAACTCTGACATCACGATGACATCACGATGACATCACGATCTTAACTCTGCCATCACGATGACATCACGATCTTAACTCTGACATCACGATGACATCACGATAACATCACGATCTTAACTCTGACATCACGATGACATCACGATGACATCACGATCTTAACTCTCACATCACGATGACATTTCAATGACATCACGATAACATCACGATCTTAACTCTGACATCACGATGACATCACGATGACATCACAATGACATCGCAATCTTAACTCTGACATCACGATGACATCACGATCTTAACTCTGACATCACGATGACATCACGATGACATCACGATCTTAACTCTGACATCATGATGACATCACGATAACATCACGATGACATCACGATAACATCACGATCTTAACTCTGACATCACGATCACTTCACGATGACATCACGATCTTAACTCTGACATCACGATGACATCACGATAACATCACGATCTTAACTCTGACATCACGATGACATCACGATCTTAACTCTGACATGACGATGACATCACAATGACATCATAATAACATCACGATCTTAACTCTGACATCACGATGACATCACAATCTTAACTCTGACATCACGATGACATCACAATCTTAACTCTGACAGCACGATGACATCACGATGACATCACGATCTTAACTCTGATATCACGATGACTTCACGATGACAACACGATGACATCACGATCTTAACTCTGACTTCACGATGACATCACGATGACATCACGAAAAATATCACGATCTTAACTCTGACATCACAATGACATCACGATGACATCACGATCTTAACTCTGACATCATGATGACATCACGATGACATCACGATGACATCACGATGACATCACGATCTTAACTCTGACATCACGATGACATCACAATGACATCACGGTGACATCACGATCTTAACTCTGACATCACGATGACATCACGATGACATCACGATCTTAACTTTGACATCACGATGACATCACCATCTTAACTCTGACATCACGATGACATCACGATGACATCACGATCTTAACTCTGACATCACGATGACATCACGATGACATCACGATGACATCATGATCTTAACTCTGACATCACAATGACATCACGATGATATCACGATGACATCACAATGACATCACGATGACATCACGATCTTAACTCTGACATCACGATGACATCACGATAACATCACGATCTTAACTCTGACATCACCATGACATCACGATGACATCATGTTCTTAAGTCTGACATCACAATGACATCACGATGATATCACTCTGACATCACGATAACATCACGATCTTAACTCTGACATCACGATGACATCACAATAACATCACGATCTTAACTCTGACATCACGATGACATCACGATGACATTACGATGACATCACGATCTTAACTCTGACATCATGATGACATCACGATCTTAACTCTGTCATCATGATGACATCACGATGACATCTCGATAACATAACGATCTTAACTCTGACATCACGATGACATCACGATCTTAACTCTGACAGCACGATGACATCACGATGACATCACGATCTTAACTCTGACATCACGATGACTTCACGATGACATCACGATCTTAACTCTGACTTCACGATGACATCACGATGACATCACGAAAAACATCACGATCTTAACTCTGACATCACGATGACATCACGATGACATCACGATCTTAACTCTGCCATCACGATGACATCACAATCTTAACTCTGACATCACGATGACATCACGATAACATCACGATCTTAACTCTAACATCACGATGACATCACGATGACATCACGATCTTAACTCTCACATCACGATGACATTTCGATGACATCACGATAACATCACGATCTTAAATCTGACATCACGATGACATCACGATGACATCACAATGACATCGAGATCTTAACTCTGACATCACGATCTTAACTCTGACATCATGATGACATAACGATGACATCACGATAACATCACGATCTTAACTCTGACATCACGATGACTTCACGATGACATCACGATGACATCACGATCTTAACTCTGACTTCACGATGACATCACGAAAAACATCACGATCTTAACTCTGACATCACGATGACATCACGATGACATCACGATCTTAACTCTGACAGCACGATGACATCACGATAACATCACGATCTTAACTCTGCCATCACGATGACATCACGATCTTAACTCTGACATCACGATGACATCACGATAACATCACGATCTTAACTCTAACATCACGATGACATCACGATGACATCACGATCTTAACTCTCACATCACGATGACATTTCGATGACATCACGATAACATCACGATCTTAAATCTGACATCACGATGACATCACGATGACATCACAATGACATCGAGATCTTAACTCTGACATCACGATGACATCACGATCTTAACTCTGACATCATGATGACATAACGATGACATCACGATAACATCACGATCTTAACTCTGACATCACGATGACTTCACGATGACATCACGATGACATCACGATCTTAACTCTCACATCACGATGACATCACGATAACATCACGATCTTAACTCTGACATCACGATGACATCACAATGACATCACAATGACATTGTGATCTTAACTCTGACATCACGATGACATCACGATCCTAACTCTGACATCACGATGACATCACGATGACATCACGATCTTAACTCTGACATCATGATGACATCACGATAACATCACGATCTTAACTCTGACATCATGATTACATCACGATGACATCACGATAACATCACGATCTTAACTCTGACATCATGATGACATCACGATGACATCAAGATCTTAACTCTGACATCACGATGACATCACGATCTTAACTCTGACATCAAGATGGCATCACAATGACATCACAATGACATCGTGATCTTAACTCTGACATCACGATGACATTACGATCTTAACTCTGACATCACGATGACATCACGATGGCATCACGATCTTAACTCTGACATCATGATGACATCACGATAACATCACGATCTTAACTCTGACATCATGATTACATCACGATGACATCACGATAACATCACGATCTTAAATCTGACAGCACGATGACATCACGATGACATCACGATCTTAACTCTGACATCACGATGACTTCACGATGACATCACGATGACATCACGATCTTAACTCTGACTTCACGATGACATCACGAAAAACATCACGATCTTAACTCTGACATCACGATGATATCACGATGACATCACGATGACATCACGATCTTAACTCTGACATCACGATGACATCACGATGACATCACGATAACATCACGATCTTAACTCTGACATCACGATGACATCACGATGACATCATGTTCTTAAGTCTGACATCACAATGACATCACGATGATATCACTCTGACATCACGATAACATCACGATCTTAACTCTGACATCACGATGACATCACAATAACATCACGATCTTAACTCTGACATCACGATGACATCACGATGACATCATGATGACATCACGATGTTAACTCTGTCATCATGATGACATCACGATGACATCTCGATAACATAACGATCTTAACTCTGACATCACGATGACATCACGATCTTAACTCTGACAGCACGATGACATCACGATGACATCACGATCTTAACTCTGACATCAAGATGACTTCACGATGACATCACGATGACATCACGATCTTAACTCTGACTTCACGATGTCATCACGATGACATCACGAAAAACATCACGATCTTAACTCAGACATCACGATGACATCACGATGACATCACGATCTTAACTCTGCCATCACGATGACATCACGATCTTAACTCTGACATCACGATGACATCACGATAACATCACGATCTTAACTCTAACATCACGATGACATCACGATGACATCACGATCTTAACTCTGACATCATGATGACATAACGATGACATCACGATAACATCACAATCTTAACTCTGACATCACGATGACTTCACGATGACATCACGATCTTAACTCTCACATCACGATGACATCACGATAACATCACGATCTTAACTCTGACATCACGATGACATCACAATGACATCACAATGACATTGTGATCTTAACTCTGACATCACGATGACATCACGATCTTAACTCTGACATCACGATGACATCACGATCTTAACTCTGACATCATGATGACATCACGATAACATCACGATCTTAACTCTGACATCATGATTACATCACGATCACATCACGATAACATCACGATCATAACTCTGACATCATGATGACATCACGATGACATCAAGATCTTAACTCTGACATCACGATGACATCACGATGACATCACGATCTTAACTCTGACATCAAGATGACATCACAATGACATCACAATGACATCGTGATCTTAACTCTGACATCACGATGGCATTACGCTCTTAACTCTGACATCACGATGACATCACGATCTTAACTCTGACATCATGATGACATCACGATAACATCACGATCTTAACTCTGACATCATGATTACATCACGATGACATCACGATAACATCACGATCTTAAATCTGACAGCACGATGACATCACGATGACATCACGATCTTAACTCTGACATCACGATGACTTCACGATGACATCACGATGACATCACGATCTTAACTCTGACTTCACGATGACATCACGAAAAACATCACGATCTTAACTCTGACATCACGATGACATCACGATGACATCACGATCTTAACTCTGACAGCACGATGACATCACGATGACATCACGATAACATCACGATCTTAACTCTGCCATCATGATGACATCACGATCTTAACTCTGACATCACGATGACATCACGATAACATCACGATCTTAACTCTAACATCACGATGACATCACGATGACATCACGATCTTAACTCTCACATCACGATGACATTTCGATGACATCACGATAACATCACGATCTTAAATCTGACATCACGATGACATCACGATCTTAACTCTGTCATCATGATGACATCACGATGACATCTCGATAACATAACGATCTTAACTCTGACATCACGATGACATCACGATCTTAACTCTGACAGCACGATGACATCACGATGACATCACGATCTTAACTCTGACATCACGATGACTTCACCATGACAACACGATGACATCACGATCTTAACTCTGACTTCACGATGACATCACGATGACATCACAAAAAATATCACGATCTTAACTCTGACATCACGATGACATCACGATCTTAACTCTGCCATCACGATGACATCACGATCTTAACTCTGACATCACGATGACATCACGATAACATCACGATCTTAACTCTGACATCACGATGACATCACAATGACATCGCGATCTTAACTCTGACATCACGATGACATCACGATCTTAACTCTGACATCACGATGACATCACGATCTTAACTCTGACATCATGATGACATCACGATAACATCACGATGACATCACGATGACATCACGATAACATCACGATCTTAACTCTGACATCACGATCACTTCACGATGACATCACGATGACATCACGATCTTAACTCTGACATCACGATGACATCACGATGACATCACGATAACATCACGATCTTAACTCTGACATCACGATGACATCACGATGACATTACGATGACATCACGATCTTAACTCTGACATCATGATGACATCACGATCTTAACTCTGTCATCATGATGACATCACGATGACATCTCGATAACATAACGATCTTAACTCTGACATCACGATGACTTCACGATGACATCACGATGACATCACGATCTTAACTCTGACATCACGATGACATCACGATGACATCACGATAACATCACGATCTTAACTCTGACATCACGATGACTTCACGATGACATCACGATGACATCACGATCTTAACTCTGACATCACGATGACATCACAATGACATCACGATAACATCACGATCTTAACTCTGACATCACGATGACATCACGATCTTAACTCTGACATCACGATGACATCACAATGACATCACGATCTTAACTTTGACATCATGATGGCATCACGATGACATCACGATAACATCACGATCTTAACTTTGACATCAAGATGACATCACGATGACATCACAATGACATCACGATCTTAACTCTGACATCACGATGACATCACGATGACATCACGATCTTAACTCTGACATCATGATGACATCACGATGACATCACGATGACATCACGATGACATCACGATCTTAACTCTGACATCACGATGACATCAAGATGACATCATGATCTTAACTCTGACATCACAATGACATCACGATGATATCACGATGACATCACGATGACATCACGATCTTAACTCTGACATCACGATGACATCACGATGACATCACGATCTTAACTCTGACATCACGATGACATCACGATGACATCACGATGACATCATGTTCTTAAATCTGACATCACAATGACATCACGATGATATCACTCTGACATCACGATAACATCACGATCTTAACTCTGACATCACGATGACATCACAATAACATCACGATCTTAACTCTGACATCACGATGTCATCACGATGACATTACGATGACATCACGATCTTAACTCTGACATCATGATGAAATCACGATCTTAACTCTGTCATCATGATGACATCTCGATAACATAACGATCTTAACTCTGACATCACGATGACATCACGATCTTAACTCTGACAGCACGATGACATCACGATGACATCACGATCTTAACTCTGACATCACGATGACTTCACGATGACAACACGATGACATCACGATCTTAACTCTGACTTCACGATGACATCACGATGACATCACGAAAAATATCACGATCTTAACTCTGACATCACGATGACATCACGATGACATCACGATCTTAACTCTGCCATCACGATGACATCACGATCTTAACTCTGACATCACGATGACATCACGATAACATCACGATCTTAACTCTGACATCACGATGACATCACGATGACATCACGATCTTAACTCTCACATCACGATGACATTTCAATGACATCACGATAACATCACGATCTTAACTCTGACATCACGATGACATCACGATAACATCACAATGACATCGCGATCTTAACTCTGACATCACGATGACATCACGATCTTAACTCTGACATCACGATGACATCACGATGACATCACGATCTTAACTCTGACATCATGATGACATCACGATAACATCACGATGACATCACGATGACATCACGATAACATCACGATCTTAACTCTGACATCACGATCACTTCACGATGACATCACGATGACATCACGATCTTAACTCTGACATCACGATGACATCACGATGACATCACGATAACATCACGATCTTAACTCTGACATCACGATGACATCACGATCTTAACTCTGACATCACGATGACATCACAATGACATCATAATAACATCACAATCTTAACTCTGACATCACGATGACATCACAATCTTAAATCTGACATCACGATGACATCACAATCTTAACTCTGACAGCACGATGACATCACGATGACATCACGATCTTAACTCTCACATCACGATGACATCACGATAACATCACGATCTTAACTCTGACATCACGATGACATCACAATGACATCACAATGACATTGTGATCTTAACTCTGACATCACGATGACATCACGATCTTAACTCTGACATCACGATGACATCACGATGACATCACGATCTTAACTCTGACATCATGATGACATCACGATAACATCACGATCTTAACTCTGACATCATGATTACATCACGATGACATCACGATAACATCACGATCTTAACTCTGACATCATGATGACATCACGATCTTAACTCTGACATCAAGATGGCATCACAATGACATCACAATGACATCGTGATCTTAACTCTGACATCACGATGACATTACGATCTTAACTCTGACATCACGATGACATCACGATGGCATCACGATCTTAACTCTGACATCATGATGACATCACGATAACATCACGGTCTTAACTCTGACATCATGATTACATCACGATGACATCACGATAACATCACGATCTTAAATCTGACAGCACGATGACATCACGATGACATCACGATCTTAACTCTGACATCACGATGACTTCACGATGACATCACGATGACATCACGATCTTAACTCTGACTTCACGATGACATCACGAAAAACATCACGATCTTAACTCTGACATCACGATGATATCACGATGACATCACGATGACATCACGATCTTAACTCTGACATCACGATGACATCACGATGACATCACGATAACATCACGATCTTAACTCTGACATCACGATGACATCACGATGACATCATGTTCTTAAGTCTGACATCACAATGACATCACGATGATATCACTCTGACATCACGATAACATCACGATCTTAACTCTGACATCACGATGACATCACAATAACATCACGATTTTAACTCTGACATCACGATGACATCACGATGACATCATGATGACATCACGATGTTAACTCTGTCATCATGATGACATCACGATGACATCTCGATAACATAACGATCTTAACTCTGACATCACGATGACATCACGATCTTAACTCTGACAGCACGATGACATCACGATGACATCACGATCTTAACTCTGACATCACGATGACTTCACGATGACATCACAATGACATCACGATCTTAACTCTGACTTCACGATGACATCACGATGACATCACGAAAAACATCACGATCTTAACTCAGACATCACGATGACATCACGATGACATCACGATCTTAACTCTGCCATCACGATGACATCACGATCTTAACTCTGACATCACGATGACATCACGATAACATCACGATCTTAACTCTAACATCACGATGACATCACGATCTTAACTCTGACATCATGATGACATAACGATGACATCACGATAACATCACAATCTTAACTCTGACATCACGATGACTTCACGATGACATCACGATCTTAACTCTCACATCATCACGATCTTAACTCTGACATCACGATGACATCACAATGACATCACAATGACATTGTGATCTTAACTCTGACATCACGATGACATCACGATCTTAACTCTGACATCACGATGACATCACGATCTTAACTCTGACATCATGATGACATCACGATAACATCACGATCTTAACTCTGACATCATGATTACATCACGATGACATCACGATAACATCACGATCATAACTCTGACATCATGATGACATCACGATGACATCAAGATCTTAACTCTGACATCACGATGACATCACGATCTTAACTCTGACATCAAGATGACATCACAATGACATCACAATGACATCGTGATCTTAACTCTGACATCACGATGGCATTACGCTCTTAACTCTGACATCACGATGACATCACGATCTTAACTCTGACATCATGATGACATCACGATAACATCACGATCTTAACTCTGACATCATGATTACATCACGATGACATCACGATAACATCACGATCTTAAATCTGACAGCACGATGACATCACGATGACATCACGATCTTAACTCTGACATCACGATGACTTCACGATGACATCACGATGACATCACGATCTTAACTCTGACTTCACGATGACATCACGAAAAACATCACGATCTTAACTCAGACATCACGATGACATCACGATGACATCACGATCTTAACTCAGACATCACGATGACATCACGATCTTAACTCTGACATCACGATGACATCACGATAACATCACGATCTTAACTCTAACATCACGATGACATCACGATGACATCACGATCTTAACTCTGACATCATGATGACATAACGATGACATCACGATAACATCACAATCTTAACTCTGACATCACGATGACTTCACGATGACATCACGATCTTAACTCTCACATCACGATGACATCACGATAACATCACGATCTTAACTCTGACATCACGATGACATCACAATGACATCACAATGACATTGTGATCTTAACTCTGACATCACGATGACATCACGATCTTAACTCTGACATCACGATGACATCACGATCTTAACTCTGACATCATGATGACATCACGATAACATCACGATCTTAACTCTGACATCATGATTACATCACGATCACATCACGATAACATCACGATCATAACTCTGACATCATGATGACATCACGATGACATCAAGATCTTAACTCTGACATCACGATGACATCACGATGACATCACGATCTTAACTCTGACATCAAGATGACATCACAATGACATCACAATGACATCGTGATCTTAACTCTGACATCACGATGGCATTACGCTCTTAACTCTGACATCACGATGACATCACGATCTTAACTCTGACATCATGATGACATCACGATAACATCACGATCTTAACTCTGACATCATGATTACATCACGATGACATCACGATAACATCACGATCTTAAATCTGACAGCACGATGACATCACGATGACATCACGATCTTAACTCTGACATCACGATGACTTCACGATGACATCACGATGACATCACGATCTTAACTCTGACTTCACGATGACATCACGAAAAACATCACGATCTTAACTCTGACATCACGATGACATCACGATGACATCACGATCTTAACTCTGACAGCACGATGACATCACGATGACATCACGATAACATCACGATCTTAACTCTGCCATCATGATGACATCACGATCTTAACTCTGACATCACGATGACATCACGATAACATCACGATCTTAACTCTAACATCACGATGACATCACGATGACATCACGATCTTAACTCTCACATCACGATGACATTTCGATGACATCACGATAACATCACGATCTTAAATCTGACATCACGATGACATCACGATCTTAACTCTGTCATCATGATGACATCACGATGACATCTCGATAACATAACGATCTTAACTCTGACATCACGATGACATCACGATCTTAACTCTGACAGCACGATGACATCACGATGACATCACGATCTTAACTCTGACATCACGATGACTTCACCATGACAACACGATGACATCACGATCTTAACTCTGACTTCACGATGACATCACGATGACATCACAAAAAATATCACGATCTTAACTCTGACATCACGATGACATCACGATCTTAACTCTGCCATCACGATGACATCACGATCTTAACTCTGACATCACGATGACATCACAATAACATCACGATCTTAACTCTGACATCACGATGACATCACAATGACATCGCGATCTTAACTCTGACATCACGATGACATCACGATCTTAACTCTGACATCACGATGACATCACGATCTTAACTCTGACATCATGATGACATCACGATAACATCACGATGACATCACGATGACATCACGATAACATCACGATCTTAACTCTGACATCACGATCACTTCACGATGACATCACGATGACATCACGATCTTAACTCTGACATCACGATGACATCACGATGACATCACGATAACATCACGATCTTAACTCTGACATCACGATGACATCACGATGACATTACGATGACATCACGATCTTAACTCTGACATCATGATGACATCACGATCTTAACTCTGTCATCATGATGACATCACGATGACATCTCGATAACATAACGATCTTAACTCTGACATCACGATGACTTCACGATGACATCACGATGACATCACGATCTTAACTCTGACATCACGATGACATCACGATGACATCACGATAACATCACGATCTTAACTCTGACATCACGATGACTTCACGATGACATCACGATGACATCACGATCTTAACTCTGACATCACGATGACATCACAATGACATCACGATAACATCACGATCTTAACTCTGACATCACGATGACATCACGATCTTAACTCTGACATCACGATGACATCACAATGACATCACGATCTTAACTTTGACATCATGATGGCATCACGATGACATCACGATAACATCACGATCTTAACTTTGACATCAAGATGACATCACGATGACATCACAATGACATCACGATCTTAACTCTGACATCACGATGACATCACGATGACATCACGATCTTAACTCTGACATCATGATGACATCACGATGACATCACGATGACATCACGATGACATCACGATCTTAACTCTGACATCACGATGACATCAAGATGACATCATGATCTTAACTCTGACATCACAATGACATCACGATGATATCACGATGACATCACGATGACATCACGATCTTAACTCTGACATCACGATGACATCACGATGACATCACGATCTTAACTCTGACATCACGATGACATCACGATGACATCACGATGACATCATGTTCTTAAATCTGACATCACAATGACATCACGATGATATCACTCTGACATCACGATAACATCACGATCTTAACTCTGACATCACGATGACATCACAATAACATCACGATCTTAACTCTGACATCACGATGTCATCACGATGACATTACGATGACATCACGATCTTAACTCTGACATCATGATGAAATCACGATCTTAACTCTGTCATCATGATGACATCTCGATAACATAACGATCTTAACTCTGACATCACGATGACATCACGATCTTAACTCTGACAGCACGATGACATCACGATGACATCACGATCTTAACTCTGACATCACGATGACTTCACGATGACAACACGATGACATCACGATCTTAACTCTGACTTCACGATGACATCACGATGACATCACGAAAAATATCACGATCTTAACTCTGACATCACGATGACATCACGATGACATCACGATCTTAACTCTGCCATCACGATGACATCACGATCTTAACTCTGACATCACGATGACATCACGATAACATCACGATCTTAACTCTGACATCACGATGACATCACGATGACATCACGATCTTAACTCTCACATCACGATGACATTTCAATGACATCACGATAACATCACGATCTTAACTCTGACATCACGATGACATCACGATAACATCACAATGACATCGCGATCTTAACTCTGACATCACGATGACATCACGATCTTAACTCTGACATCACGATGACATCACGATGACATCACGATCTTAACTCTGACATCATGATGACATCACGATAACATCACGATGACATCACGATGACATCACGATAACATCACGATCTTAACTCTGACATCACGATCACTTCACGATGACATCACGATGACATCACGATCTTAACTCTGACATCACGATGACATCACGATGACATCACGATAACATCACGATCTTAACTCTGACATCACGATGACATCACGATCTTAACTCTGACATCACGATGACATCACAATGACATCATAATAACATCACAATCTTAACTCTGACATCACGATGACATCACAATCTTAAATCTGACATCACGATGACATCACAATCTTAACTCTGACAGCACGATGACATCACGATGACATCACGATCTTAACTCTCACATCACGATGACATCACGATAACATCACGATCTTAACTCTGACATCACGATGACATCACAATGACATCACAATGACATTGTGATCTTAACTCTGACATCACGATGACATCACGATCTTAACTCTGACATCACGATGACATCACGATGACATCACGATCTTAACTCTGACATCATGATGACATCACGATAACATCACGATCTTAACTCTGACATCATGATTACATCACGATGACATCACGATAACATCACGATCTTAACTCTGACATCATGATGACATCACGATCTTAACTCTGACATCAAGATGGCATCACAATGACATCACAATGACATCGTGATCTTAACTCTGACATCACGATGACATTACGATCTTAACTCTGACATCACGATGACATCACGATGGCATCACGATCTTAACTCTGACATCATGATGACATCACGATAACATCACGATCTTAACTCTGACATCATGATTACATCACGATGACATCACGATAACATCACGATCTTAAATCTGACAGCACGATGACATCACGATGACATCACGATCTTAACTCTGACATCACGATGACTTCACGATGACATCACGATGACATCACGATCTTAACTCTGACTTCACGATGACATCACGAAAAACATCACGATCTTAACTCTGACATCACGATGATATCACGATGACATCACGATGACATCACGATCTTAACTCTGACATCACGATGACATCACGATGACATCACGATAACATCACGATCTTAACTCTGACATCACGATGACATCACGATGACATCATGTTCTTAAGTCTGACATCACAATGACATCACGATGATATCACTCTGACATCACGATAACATCACGATCTTAACTCTGACATCACGATGACATCACAATAACATCACGATTTTAACTCTGACATCACGATGACATCACGATGACATCATGATGACATCACGATGTTAACTCTGTCATCATGATGACATCACGATGACATCTCGATAACATAACGATCTTAACTCTGACATCACGATGACATCACGATCTTAACTCTGACAGCACGATGACATCACGATGACATCACGATCTTAACTCTGACATCACGATGACTTCACGATGACATCACAATGACATCACGATCTTAACTCTGACTTCACGATGACATCACGATGACATCACGAAAAACATCACGATCTTAACTCAGACATAACGATGACATCACGATGACATCACGATCTTAACTCTGCCATCACGATGACATCACGATCTTAACTCTGACATCACGATGACATCACGATAACATCACGATCTTAACTCTAACATCACGATGACATCACGATGACATCACGATCTTAACTCTGACATCATGATGACATAACGATGACATCACGATAACATCACAATCTTAACTCTGACATCACGATGACTTCACGATGACATCACGATCTTAACTCTCACATCATCACGATCTTAACTCTGACATCACGATGACATCACAATGACATCACAATGACATTGTGATCTTAACTCTGACATCACGATGACATCACGATCTTAACTCTGACATCACGATGACATCACGATCTTAACTCTGACATCATGATGACATCACGATAACATCACGATCTTAACTCTGACATCATGATTACATCACGATGACATCACGATAACATCACGATCATAACTCTGACATCATGATGACATCACGATGACATCAAGATCTTAACTCTGACATCACGATGACATCACGATCTTAACTCTGACATCAAGATGACATCACAATGACATCACAATGACATCGTGATCTTAACTCTGACATCACGATGGCATTACGCTCTTAACTCTGACATCACGATGACATCACGATCTTAACTCTGACATCATGATGACATCACGATAACATCACGATCTTAACTCTGACATCATGATTACATCACGATGACATCACGATAACATCACGATCTTAAATCTGACAGCACGATGACATCACGATGACATCACGATCTTAACTCTGACATCACGATGACTTCACGATGACATCACGATGACATCACGATCTTAACTCTGACTTCACGATGACATCACGAAAAACATCACGATCTTAACTCTGACATCACGATGACATCACGATGACATCACGATCTTAACTCTGACAGCACGATGACATCACGATGACATCACGATAACATCACGATCTTAACTCTGCCATCATGATGACATCACGATCTTAACTCTGACATCACGATGACATCACGATAACATCACGATCTTAACTCTAACATCACGATGACATCACGATGACATCACGATCTTAACTCTCACATCACGATGACATTTCGATGACATCACGATAACATCACGATCTTAAATCTGACATCACGATGACATCACGATCTTAACTCTGTCATCATGATGACATCACGATGACATCTCGATAACATAACGATCTTAACTCTGACATCACGATGACATCACGATCTTAACTCTGACAGCACGATGACATCACGATGACATCACGATCTTAACTCTGACATCACGATGACTTCACCATGAAAACACGATGACATCACGATCTTAACTCTGACTTCACGATGACATCACGATGACATCACGAAAAATATCACGATCTTAACTCTGACATCACGATGACATCACGATGACATCACGATCTTAACTCTGCCATCACGATGACATCACGATCTTAACTCTGACATCACGATGACATCACGATAACATCACGATCTTAACTCTGACATCACGATGACATCACGATGACATCACAATGACATCGCGATCTTAACTCTGACATCACGATGACATCACGATCTTAACTCTGACATCACGATGACATCACGATCTTAACTCTGACATCATGATGACATCACGATAACATCACGATGACATCACGATGACATCACGATAACATCACGATCTTAACTCTGACATCACGATCACTTCACGATGACATCACGATGACATCACGATCTTAACTCTGACATCACGATGACATCACGATGACATCACGATAACATCACGATCTTAACTCTGACATCACGATGACATCACGATGACATTACGATGACATCACGATCTTAACTCTGACATCATGATGACATCACGATCTTAACTCTGTCATCATGATGACATCACGATGACATCTCGATAACATAACGATCTTAACTCTGACATCACGATGACTTCACGATGACATCACGATGACATCACGATCTTAACTCTGACATCACGATGACATCACGATGACATCACGATAACATCACGATCTTAACTCTGACATCACGATGACTTCACGATGACATCACGATGACATCACGATCTTAACTCTGACATCACGATGACATCACAATGACATCACGATAACATCACGATCTTAACTCTGACATCACGATGACATCACGATCTTAACTCTGACATCACGATGACATCACAATGACATCACGATCTTAACTTTGACATCATGATGGCATCACGATGACATCACGATAACATCACGATCTTAACTTTGACATCAAGATGACATCACGATGACATCACAATGACATCACGATCTTAACTCTGACATCACGATGACATCACGATGACATCACGATCTTAACTCTGACATCATGATGACATCACGATGACATCACGATGACATCACGATGACATCACGATCTTAACTCTGACATCACGATGACATCAAGATGACATCATGATCTTAACTCTGACATCACAATGACATCACGATGATATCACGATGACATCACGATGACATCACGATCTTAACTCTGACATCACGATGACATCACAATGACATCACGATCTTAACTCTGACATCACGATGACATCACGATGACATCACGATGACATCATGTTCTTAAATCTGACATCACAATGACATCACGATGATATCACTCTGACATCACGATAACATCACGATCTTAACTCTGACATCACGATGACATCACAATAACATCACGATCTTAACTCTGACATCACGATGTCATCACGATGACATTACGATGACATCACGATCTTAACTCTGACATCATGATGAAATCACGATCTTAACTCTGTCATCATGATGACATCACGATGACATCTCGATAACATAACGATCTTAACTCTGACATCACGATGACATCACGATCTTAACTCTGACAGCACGATGACATCACGATGACATCACGATCTTAACTCTGACATCACGATGACTTCACGATGACAACACGATGACATCACGATCTTAACTCTGACTTCACGATGACATCACGATGACATCACGAAAAATATCACGATCTTAACTCTGACATCACGATGACATCACGATGACATCACGATCTTAACTCTGCCATCACGATGACATCACGATCTTAACTCTGACATCACGATGACATCACGATAACATCACGATCTTAACTCTGACATCACGATGACATCACGATGACATCACGATCTTAACTCTCACATCACGATGACATTTCAATGACATCACGATAACATCACGATCTTAACTCTGACATCACGATGACATCACGATAACATCACAATGACATCGCGATCTTAACTCTGACATCACGATGACATCACGATCTTAACGATGACATCACGATGACATCACGATGACATCACGATCTTAACTCTGACATCATGATGACATCACGATAACATCACGATGACATCACGATGACATCACGATAACATCACGATCTTAACTCTGACATCACGATCACTTCACGATGACATCACGATGACATCACGATCTTAACTCTGACATCACGATGACATCACGATGACATCACGATGACATCACGATCTTAACTCTGACATCACGATGACATCACGATCTTAACTCTGACATCACGATGACATCACAATGACATCATAATAACATCACAATCTTAACTCTGACATCACGATGACATCACAATCTTAACTCTGACATCACGATGACATCACAATCTTAACTCTGACAGCACGATGACATCACGATGACATCACGATCTTAACTCTGACATCACGATGACTTCACGATGACAACACGATGACATCACGATCTTAACTCTGACTTCACGATGACATCACGATGACATCACGAAAAATATCACGATCTTAACTCTGACATCACGATGACATCACGATGACATCACGATCTTAACTCTGACATCATGATGACATCACGATGACATCACGATGACATCACGATGACATTACGATCTTAACTTTGACATCACGATGACATCACAATGACATCACGGTGACATCACGATCTTAACTCTGACATCACGATGACATCACGATGACATCACGATGACATCACGATCTTAACTTTGACATCACGATGACATCACCATCTTAACTCTGACATCACGATGACATCACGATGACATCACGATCTTAACTCTGACATCACGATGACATCACGATGACATCATGATCTTAACTCTGACATCACAATGACATCACTATGATATCACGATGACATCACAATGACATCACGATGACATCACGATCTTAACTCTGACATCACGATGACATCACGATGACATCACGATAACATCACGATCTTAACTCTGACATCACGATGACATCACGATGACATCATGTTCTTAAGTCTGACATCACAATGACATCACGATGATATCACTCTGACATCACGATAACATCACGATCTTAACTCTGACATCACGATGACATCACAATAACATCACGATCTTAACTCTGACATCACGATGACATCACGATGACATTACGATGACATCACGATCTTAACTCTGACATCATGATGACATCACGATCTTAACTCTGTCATCATGATGACATCACGATGACATCACGATAACATCACGATCTTAACTCTGACATCACGATGACATCACGATGACATCACAATGACATCGCGATCTTAACTCTGACATCACGATGACATCACGATCTTAACTCTGACATCACGATGACATCACGATGACATCACGATCTTAACTCTGACATCATGATGACATCACGATAACATCACGATGACATCACGATGACATCACGATAACATCACGATCTTAACTCTGACATCACGATCACTTCACGATGACATCACGATGACATCACGATCTTAACTCTGACATCACGATGACATCACGATGACATCACGATAACATCACGATCTTAACTCTGACATCACGATGACATCACGATGACATTACGATGACATCACGATCTTAACTCTGACATCATGATGACATCACGATCTTAACTCTGTCATCATGATGACATCACGATGACATCTCGATAACATAACGATCTTAACTCTGACATCACGATGACTTCACGATGACATCACGATGACATCACGATCTTAACTCTGACATCACGATGACATCACGATGACATCACGATAACATCACGATCTTAACTCTGACATCACGATGACTTCACGATGACATCACGATGACATCACGATCTTAACTCTGACATCACGATGACATCACAATGACATCACGATAACATCACGATCTTAACTCTGACATCACGATGACATCACGATCTTAACTCTGACATCACGATGACATCACAATGACATCACGATCTTAACTTTGACATCATGATGGCATCACGATGACATCACGATAACATCACGATCTTAACTTTGACATCAAGATGACATCACGATGACATCACAATGACATCACGATCTTAACTCTGACATCACGATGACATCACGATGACATCGCGATCTTAACTCTGACATCATGATGACATCACGATGACATCACGATGACATCACGATCTTAACTCTGACATCACGATGACATCAAGATGACATCATGATCTTAACTCTGACATCACAATGACATCACGATGATATCACGATGACATCACGATGACATCACGATCTTAACTCTGACATCACGATCTTAACTCTGACATCACGATGACATCACGATGACATCACGATGACATCACGATCTTAACTCTGACAGCACGATGACATCACGATGACATCACGATCTTAACTCTGACATCACGATGACTTCACGATGACAACACGATGACATCACGATCTTAACTCTGACTTCACGATGACATCACGATGACATCACGAAAAATATCACGATCTTAACTCTGACATCACGATGACATCACGATGACATCACGATCTTAACTCTGCCATCACGATGACATCACGATCTTAACTCTGACATCACGATGACATCACGATAACATCACGATCTTAACTCTGACATCACGATGACATCACGATGACATCACGATCTTAACTCTCACATCACGATGACATTTCAATGACATCACGATAACATCACGATCTTAACTCTGACATCACGATGACATCACGATAACATCACAATGACATCGCGATCTTAACTCTGACATCACGATGACATCACGATCTTAACGATGACATCACGATGACATCACGATGACATCACGATCTTAACTCTGACATCATGATGACATCACGATAACATCACGATGACATCACGATGACATCACGATAACATCACGATCTTAACTCTGACATCACGATCACTTCACGATGACATCACGATGACATCACGATCTTAACTCTGACATCACGATGACATCACGATGACATCACGATGACATCACGATCTTAACTCTGACATCACGATGACATCACGATCTTAACTCTGACATCACGATGACATCACAATGACATCATAATAACATCACAATCTTAACTCTGACATCACGATGACATCACAATCTTAACTCTGACATCACGATGACATCACAATCTTAACTCTGACAGCACGATGACATCACGATGACATCACGATCTTAACTCTGACATCACGATGACTTCACGATGACAACACGATGACATCACGATCTTAACTCTGACTTCACGATGACATCACGATGACATCACGAAAAATATCACGATCTTAACTCTGACATCACGATGACATCACGATGACATCACGATCTTAACTCTGACATCATGATGACATCACGATGACATCACGATGACATCACGATGACATTACGATCTTAACTTTGACATCACGATGACATCACAATGACATCACGGTGACATCACGATCTTAACTCTGACATCACGATGACATCACGATGACATCACGATGACATCACGATCTTAACTTTGACATCACGATGACATCACCATCTTAACTCTGACATCACGATGACATCACGATGACATCACGATCTTAACTCTGACATCACGATGACATCACGATGACATCATGATCTTAACTCTGACATCACAATGACATCACTATGATATCACGATGACATCACAATGACATCACGATGACATCACGATCTTAACTCTGACATCACGATGACATCACGATGACATCACGATAACATCACGATCTTAACTCTGACATCACGATGACATCACGATGACATCATGTTCTTAAGTCTGACATCACAATGACATCACGATGATATCACTCTGACATCACGATAACATCACGATCTTAACTCTGACATCACGATGACATCACAATAACATCACGATCTTAACTCTGACATCACGATGACATCACGATGACATTACGATGACATCACGATCTTAACTCTGACATCATGATGACATCACGATCTTAACTCTGTCATCATGATGACATCACGATGACATCACGATAACATCACGATCTTAACTCTGACATCACGATGACATCACGATGACATCACAATGACATCGCGATCTTAACTCTGACATCACGATGACATCACGATCTTAACTCTGACATCACGATGACATCACGATGACATCACGATCTTAACTCTGACATCATGATGACATCACGATAACATCACGATGACATCACGATGACATCACGATAACATCACGATCTTAACTCTGACATCACGATCACTTCACGATGACATCACGATGACATCACGATCTTAACTCTGACATCACGATGACATCACGATGACATCACGATAACATCACGATCTTAACTCTGACATCACGATGACATCACGATGACATTACGATGACATCACGATCTTAACTCTGACATCATGATGACATCACGATCTTAACTCTGTCATCATGATGACATCACGATGACATCTCGATAACATAACGATCTTAACTCTGACATCACGATGACTTCACGATGACATCACGATGACATCACGATCTTAACTCTGACATCACGATGACATCACGATGACATCACGATAACATCACGATCTTAACTCTGACATCACGATGACTTCACGATGACATCACGATGACATCACGATCTTAACTCTGACATCACGATGACATCACAATGACATCACGATAACATCACGATCTTAACTCTGACATCACGATGACATCACGATCTTAACTCTGACATCACGATGACATCACAATGACATCACGATCTTAACTTTGACATCATGATGGCATCACGATGACATCACGATAACATCACGATCTTAACTTTGACATCAAGATGACATCACGATGACATCACAATGACATCACGATCTTAACTCTGACATCACGATGACATCACGATGACATCGCGATCTTAACTCTGACATCATGATGACATCACGATGACATCACGATGACATCACGATCTTAACTCTGACATCACGATGACATCAAGATGACATCATGATCTTAACTCTGACATCACAATGACATCACGATGATATCACGATGACATCACGATGACATCACGATCTTAACTCTGACATCACGATCTTAACTCTGACATCACGATGACATCACGATGACATCACGATGACATCACGATGACATCATGTTCTTAAATCTGACATCACAATGACATCACGATGATATCACTCTGACATCACGATAACATCACGATCTTAACTCTGACATCACGATGACATCACAATAACATCACGATCTTAACTCTGACATCACGATGTCATCACGATGACATTACGATGACATCACGATCTTAACTCTGACATCATGATGAAATCACGATCTTAACTCTGTCATCATGATGACATCACGATGACATCACGATCTTAACTCTGACAGCACGATGACATCACGATGACATCACGATCTTAACTCTGACATCACGATGACTTCACGATGACAACACGATGACATCACGATCTTAACTCTGACTTCACGATGACATCACGATGACATCACGAAAAATATCACGATCTTAACTCTGACATCACGATGACATCACGATGACATCACGATCTTAACTCTGCCATCACGATGACATCACGATCTTAACTCTGACATCACGATGACATCACGATAACATCACGATCTTAACTCTGACATCACGATGACATCACGATGACATCACGATCTTAACTCTCACATCACGATGACATTTCAATGACATCACGATAACATCACGATCTTAACTCTGACATCACGATGACATCACGATAACATCACAATGACATCGCGATCTTAACTCTGACATCACGATGACATCACGATCTTAACTCTGACATCACGATGACATCACGATGACATCACGATCTTAACTCTGACATCATGATGACATCACGATAACATCACGATGACATCACGATGACATCACGATAACATCACGATCTTAACTCTGACATCACGATCACTTCACGATGACATCACGATCTTAACTCTGACATCACGATGACATCACGATGACATCACGATAACATCACGATCTTAACTCTGACATCACGATGACATCACGATCTTAACTCTGACATCACGATGACATCACAATGACATCATAATAACATCACGATCTTAACTCTGACATCACGATGACATCACAATCTTAACTCTGACATCACGATGACATCACAATCTTAACTCTGACATCACGATGACTTCACGATGACAACACGATGACATCACGATCTTAACTCTGACTTCACGATGACATCACGAAAAATATCACGATCTTAACTCTGACATCACGATGACATCACGATGACATCACGATCTTAACTCTGACATCATGATGACATCACGATGACATCACGATGACATCACGATGACATCACGATCTTAACTCTGACATCACGATGACATCACAATGACATCACGGTGACATCACGATCTTAACTCTGACATCACGATGACATCACGATGACATCACGATGACATCACGATCTTAACTTTGACATCACGATGACATCACCATCTTAACTCTGACATCACGATGACATCACGATGACATCACGATCTTAACTCTGACATCACGATGACATCACGATGACATCACGATGACATCATGATCTTAACTCTGACATCACAATGACATCACGATGATATCACGATGACATCACAATGACATCACGATGACATCACGATCTTAACTCTGACATCACGATGACATCACGATGACATCACGATAACATCACGATCTTAACTCTGACATCACTTTGACATCACGATGACATCATGTTCTTAAGTCTGACATCACAATGACATCACGATGATATCACTCTGACATCACGATAACATCACGATCTTAACTCTGACATCACGATGACATCACAATAACATCACGATCTTAACTCTGACATCACGATGACATCACGATGACATTACGATGACATCACGATCTTAACTCTGACATCATGATGACATCACGATCTTAACTCTGTCATCATGATGACATCACGATGACATCTCGATAACATAACGATCTTAACTCTGACATCACGATGACATCACGATCTTAACTCTGACAGCACGATGACATCCAGATGACATCACGATCTTAACTCTGACAGCACGATGACATCCAGATGACATCACGATCTTAACTCTGACATCACGATGACTTCACGATGACATCACGATGACATCACGATCTTAACTCTGACTTCACGATGACATCACGATGACATCACGAAAAACATCACGATCTTAACTCTGACATCACGATGACATCACGATGACATCACGATCTTAACTCTGCCATCACGATGACATCACAATCTTAACTCTGACATCACGATGACATCACGATAACATCACGATCTTAACTCTGACATCACGATGACATCACGATGACATCATGTTCTTAAGTCTGACATCACAATGACATCACGATGATATCACTCTGACATCACGATAACATCACGATCTTAACTCTGACATCACGATGACATCACAATAACATCACGATCTTAACTCTGACATCACGATGACATCACGATGACATTACGATGACATCACGATCTTAACTCTGACATCATGATGACATCACGATCTTAACTCTGTCATCATGATGACATCACGATGACATCTCGATAACATAACGATCTTAACTCTGACATCACGATGACATCACGATCTTAACTCTGACAGCACGATGACATCACGATGACATCACGATCTTAACTCTGACATCACGATGACTTCACGATGACATCACGATGACATCACGATCTTAACTCTGACTTCACGATGACATCACGATGACATCACGAAAAACATCACGATCTTAACTCTGACATCACGATGACATCACGATGACATCACGATCTTAACTCTGCCATCACGATGACATCACAATCTTAACTCTGACATCACGATGACATCACGATAACATCACGATCTTAACTCTAACATCACGATGACATCACGATGACATCACGATCTTAACTCTCACATCACGATGACATTTCGATGACATCACGATAACATCACGATCTTAAATCTGACATCACGATGACATCACGATGACATCACAATGACATCGCGATCTTAACTCTGACATCACGATGACATCACGATCTTAACTCTGACATCATGATGACATAACGATGACATCACGATAACATCACGATCTTAACTCTGACATCACGATGACTTCACGATGACATCACGATGACATCACGATCTTAACTCTCACATCACGATGACATCACGATAACATCACGATCTTAACTCTGACAACACGATGACATCACAATGACATCACAATGACATTGTGATCTTAACTCTGACATCACGATGACATCACGATCTTAACTCTGACATCACGATGACATCACGATGACATCACGATCTTAACTCTGACATCATGATGACATCACGATAACATCACGATCTTAACTCTGACATCATGATTACATCACGATGACATCACGATAACATCACGATCATAACTCTGACATCATGATGACATCACGATGACATCAAGATCTTAACTCTGACATCACGATGACATCACGATCTTAACTCTGACATCAAGATGACATCACAATGACATCACAATGACATCGTGATCTTAACTCTGACATCACGATGACATTACGCTCTTAACTCTGACATCACGATGACATCACGATCTTAACTCTGACATCATGATGACATCACGATAACATCACGATCTTAACTCTGACATCATGATTACATCACGATGACATCACGATAACATCACGATCTTAAATCTGACAGCACGATGACATCACGATGACATCACGATCTTAACTCTGACATCACGATGACTTCACGATGACATCACGATGACATCACGATCTTAACTCTGACTTCACGATGACATCACGAAAAACATCACAATCTTAACTCTGACATCACGATGACATCACGATGACATCACGATCTTAACTCTGACAGCACGATGACATCACGATGACATCACGATAACATCACGATCTTAACTCTGCCATCACGATGACATCACGATCTTAACTCTGACATCACGATGACATCACGATAACATCACGATCTTAACTCTAACATCACGATGACATCACGATGACATCACGATCTTAACTCTCACATCACGATGACATTTCGATGACATCACGATAACATCACGATCTTAAATCTGACATCACGATGACATCACGATGACATCACAATGACATCGAGATCTTAACTCTGACATCACGATGACATCACGATCTTAACTCTGACATCATGATGACATAACGATGACATCACGATAACATCACGATCTTAACTCTGACATCACGATGACTTCACGATGACATCACGATGACATCACGATCTTAACTCTCACATCACGATGACATCACGATAACATCACGATCTTAACTCTGACATCACGATGACATCACAATGACATCACAATGACATTGTGATCTTAACTCAGACATCACGATGACATCACGATCTTAACTCTGACATCACGATGACATCACGATGACATCACGATCTTAACTCTGACATCATGATGACATCACGATAACATCACGATCTTAACTCTGACATCATGATTACATCACGATGACATCACGATAACATCACGATCTTAACTCTGACATCATGATGACATCACGATGACATCAAGATCTTAACTCTGACATCACGATGACATCACGATCTTAACTCTGACATCAAGATGACATCACAATGACATCACAATGACATCGTGATCTTAACTCTGACATCACGATGACATTACGATCTTAACTCTGACATCACGATGACATCACGATGGCATCACGATCTTAACTCTGACATCATGATGACATCACGATAACATCACGATCTTAACTCTGACATCATGATTACATCACGATGACATCACGATCACATCACGATCTTAAATCTGACAGCACGATGACATCACGATGACATCACGATCTTAACTCTGACATCACGATGACATCACGATGACATCACGATCTTAACTCTGACTTCACGATGACATCACGAAAAACATCACGATCTTAACTCTGACATCACGATGATATCACGATGACATCACGATGACATCACGATCTTAACTCTGACATCACGATGACATCACGATGACATCACGATAACATCACGATCTTAACTCTGACATCACGATGACATCACGATGACATCATGTTCTTAAGTCTGACATCACAATGACATCACGATGATATCACTCTGACATCACGATAACATCACGATCTTAACTCTGACATCACGATGACATCACAATAACATCACGATCTTAACTCTGACATCACGATGACATCACGATGACATTACGATGACATCACGATCTTAACTCTGACATCATGATGACATCACGATCTTAACTCTGTCATCATGATGACATCACGATGACATCTCGATAACATAACGAACTTAACTCTGACATCACGATGACATCACGATCTTAACTCTGACAGCACGATGACATCACGATGACATCACTATCTTAACTCTGACATCACGATGACTTCACGATGACATCACGATGACATCACGATCTTAACTCTGACTTCACGATGACATCACGATGACATCACGAAAAAAATCACGATCTTAACTCTGACATCACGATGACATCACGATGACATCACGATCTTAACTCTGCCATCACGATGACATCACGATCTTAACTCTGACATCACGATGACATCACGATAACATCACGATCTTAACTCTAACATCACGATGACATCACGATGACATCACGATCTTAACTCTCACATCACGATGACATTTCGATGACATCACGATAACATCACGATCTTAAATCTGACATCACGATGACATCACGATGACATCACAATGACATCGCGATCTTAACTCTGACATCACGATGACATCACGATCTTAACTCTGACATCATGATGACATAACGATGACATCACGATAACATCACGATCTTAACTCTGACATCACGATGACTTCACGATGACATCACGATGACATCACGACCTTAACTCTCACATCACGATGACATCACGATAACATCACGATCTTAACTCTGACATCACGATGACATCACAATGACATCACAATGACATTGTGATCTTAACTCTGACATCACGATGACATCACGATCTTAACTCTGACATCACGATGACATCACGATCTTAACTCTGACATCATGATGACATCACGATAACATCACGATCTTAACTCTGACATCATGATTACATCACGATGACATCACGATAACATCACGATCATAACTCTGACATCATGATGACATCACGATGACATCAAGATCTTAACTCTGACATCACGATGACATCACGATCTTAACTCTGACATCAAGATGACATCACAATGACATCACAATGACATAGTGATCTTAACTCTGACATCACGATGACATTACGCTCTTAACTCTGACATCACGATGACATCACGATCTTAACTCTGACATCATGATGACATCACGATAACATCACGATCTTAACTCTGACATCATGATTACATCACGATGACATCACGATAACATCACGATCTTAAATCTGACAGCACGATGACATCACGATGACATCACGATCTTAACTCTGACATCACGATGACTTCACGATGACATCACGATGACATCACGATCTTAACTCTGACTTCACGATGACATCACGAAAAACATCACGATCTTAACTCTGACATTACGATGACATCACGATGACATCACGATCTTAACTCTGACAGCACGATGACATCACGATAACATCACGATCTTAACTCTGCCATCATGATGACATCACGATCTTAACTCTGACATCACGATGACATCACGATAACATCACGATCGTAACTCTAACATCACGATGACATCACGATGACATCACGATCTTAACTCTCACATCACGATGACATTTCGATGACATCACGATAACATCACGATCTTAAATCTGACATCACGATGACATCACGATGACATCACAATGACATCGAGATCTTAACTCTGACATCACGATGACATCACGATCTTAACTCTGACATCACGATGACATCACAATAACATCACGATCTTAACTCTGACATCACGATGTCATCACGATGACATTACGATGACATCACGATCTTAACTCTGACATCATGATGAAATCACGATCTTAACTCTGTCATCATGATGACATCACGATGACATCTCGATAACATAACGATCTTAACTCTGACATCACGATGACATCACGATCTTAACTCTGACAGCACGATGACATCACGATGACATCACGATCTTAACTCTGACATCACGATGACTTCACGATGACAACACGATGACATCACGATCTTAACTCTGACTTCACGATGACATCACGATGACATCACGAAAAATATCACGATCTTAACTCTGACATCACGATGACATCACGATGACATCACGATCTTAACTCTGCCATCACGATGACATCACGATCTTAACTCTGACATCACGATGACATCACGATAACATCACGATCTTAACTCTGACATCACGATGACATCACGATGACATCACGATCTTAACTCTCACATCACGATGACATTTCAATGACATCACGATAACATCACGATCTTAACTCTGACATCACGATGACATCACGATAACATCACAATGACATCGCGATCTTAACTCTGACATCACGATGACATCACGATCTTAACGATGACATCACGATGACATCACGATGACATCACGATCTTAACTCTGACATCATGATGACATCACGATAACATCACGATGACATCACGATGACATCACGATAACATCACGATCTTAACTCTGACATCACGATCACTTCACGATGACATCACGATGACATCACGATCTTAACTCTGACATCACGATGACATCACGATGACATCACGATGACATCACGATCTTAACTCTGACATCACGATGACATCACGATCTTAACTCTGACATCACGATGACATCACAATGACATCATAATAACATCACAATCTTAACTCTGACATCACGATGACATCACAATCTTAACTCTGACATCACGATGACATCACAATCTTAACTCTGACAGCACGATGACATCACGATGACATCACGATCTTAACTCTGACATCACGATGACTTCACGATGACAACACGATGACATCACGATCTTAACTCTGACTTCACGATGACATCACGATGACATCACGAAAAATATCACGATCTTAACTCTGACATCACGATGACATCACGATGACATCACGATCTTAACTCTGACATCATGATGACATCACGATGACATCACGATGACATCACGATGACATTACGATCTTAACTTTGACATCACGATGACATCACAATGACATCACGGTGACATCACGATCTTAACTCTGACATCACGATGACATCACGATGACATCACGATGACATCACGATCTTAACTTTGACATCACGATGACATCACCATCTTAACTCTGACATCACGATGACATCACGATGACATCACGATCTTAACTCTGACATCACGATGACATCACGATGACATCATGATCTTAACTCTGACATCACAATGACATCACTATGATATCACGATGACATCACAATGACATCACGATGACATCACGATCTTAACTCTGACATCACGATGACATCACGATGACATCACGATAACATCACGATCTTAACTCTGACATCACGATGACATCACGATGACATCATGTTCTTAAGTCTGACATCACAATGACATCACGATGATATCACTCTGACATCACGATAACATCACGATCTTAACTCTGACATCACGATGACATCACAATAACATCACGATCTTAACTCTGACATCACGATGACATCACGATGACATTACGATGACATCACGATCTTAACTCTGACATCATGATGACATCACGATCTTAACTCTGTCATCATGATGACATCACGATGACATCACGATAACATCACGATCTTAACTCTGACATCACGATGACATCACGATGACATCACAATGACATCGCGATCTTAACTCTGACATCACGATGACATCACGATCTTAACTCTGACATCACGATGACATCACGATGACATCACGATCTTAACTCTGACATCATGATGACATCACGATAACATCACGATGACATCACGATGACATCACGATAACATCACGATCTTAACTCTGACATCACGATCACTTCACGATGACATCACGATGACATCACGATCTTAACTCTGACATCACGATGACATCACGATGACATCACGATAACATCACGATCTTAACTCTGACATCACGATGACATCACGATGACATTACGATGACATCACGATCTTAACTCTGACATCATGATGACATCACGATCTTAACTCTGTCATCATGATGACATCACGATGACATCTCGATAACATAACGATCTTAACTCTGACATCACGATGACTTCACGATGACATCACGATGACATCACGATCTTAACTCTGACATCACGATGACATCACGATGACATCACGATAACATCACGATCTTAACTCTGACATCACGATGACTTCACGATGACATCACGATGACATCACGATCTTAACTCTGACATCACGATGACATCACAATGACATCACGATAACATCACGATCTTAACTCTGACATCACGATGACATCACGATCTTAACTCTGACATCACGATGACATCACAATGACATCACGATCTTAACTTTGACATCATGATGGCATCACGATGACATCACGATAACATCACGATCTTAACTTTGACATCAAGATGACATCACGATGACATCACAATGACATCACGATCTTAACTCTGACATCACGATGACATCACGATGACATCGCGATCTTAACTCTGACATCATGATGACATCACGATGACATCACGATGACATCACGATCTTAACTCTGACATCACGATGACATCAAGATGACATCATGATCTTAACTCTGACATCACAATGACATCACGATGATATCACGATGACATCACGATGACATCACGATCTTAACTCTGACATCACGATCTTAACTCTGACATCACGATGACATCACGATGACATCACGATGACATCACGATCTTAACTCTGACAGCACGATGACATCACGATGACATCACGATCTTAACTCTGACATCACGATGACTTCACGATGACAACACGATGACATCACGATCTTAACTCTGACTTCACGATGACATCACGATGACATCACGAAAAATATCACGATCTTAACTCTGACATCACGATGACATCACGATGACATCACGATCTTAACTCTGCCATCACGATGACATCACGATCTTAACTCTGACATCACGATGACATCACGATAACATCACGATCTTAACTCTGACATCACGATGACATCACGATGACATCACGATCTTAACTCTCACATCACGATGACATTTCAATGACATCACGATAACATCACGATCTTAACTCTGACATCACGATGACATCACGATAACATCACAATGACATCGCGATCTTAACTCTGACATCACGATGACATCACGATCTTAACGATGACATCACGATGACATCACGATGACATCACGATCTTAACTCTGACATCATGATGACATCACGATAACATCACGATGACATCACGATGACATCACGATAACATCACGATCTTAACTCTGACATCACGATCACTTCACGATGACATCACGATGACATCACGATCTTAACTCTGACATCACGATGACATCACGATGACATCACGATCTTAACTCTGACATCACGATGACATCACGATCTTAACTCTGACATCACGATGACATCACAATGACATCATAATAACATCACAATCTTAACTCTGACATCACGATGACATCACAATCTTAACTCTGACATCACGATGACATCACAATCTTAACTCTGACAGCACGATGACATCACGATGACATCACGATCTTAACTCTGACATCACGATGACTTCACGATGACAACACGATGACATCACGATCTTAACTCTGACTTCACGATGACATCACGATGACATCACGAAAAATATCACGATCTTAACTCTGACATCACGATGACATCACGATGACATCACGATCTTAACTCTGACATCATGATGACATCACGATGACATCACGATGACATCACGATGACATTACGATCTTAACTTTGACATCACGATGACATCACAATGACATCACGGTGACATCACGATCTTAACTCTGACATCACGATGACATCACGATGACATCACGATGACATCACGATCTTAACTTTGACATCACGATGACATCACCATCTTAACTCTGACATCACGATGACATCACGATGACATCACGATCTTAACTCTGACATCACGATGACATCACGATGACATCATGATCTTAACTCTGACATCACAATGACATCACTATGATATCACGATGACATCACAATGACATCACGATGACATCACGATCTTAACTCTGACATCACGATGACATCACGATGACATCACGATAACATCACGATCTTAACTCTGACATCACGATGACATCACGATGACATCATGTTCTTAAGTCTGACATCACAATGACATCACGATGATATCACTCTGACATCACGATAACATCACGATCTTAACTCTGACATCACGATGACATCACAATAACATCACGATCTTAACTCTGACATCACGATGACATCACGATGACATTACGATGACATCACGATCTTAACTCTGACATCATGATGACATCACGATCTTAACTCTGTCATCATGATGACATCACGATGACATCACGATAACATCACGATCTTAACTCTGACATCACGATGACATCACGATGACATCACAATGACATCGCGATCTTAACTCTGACATCACGATGACATCACGATCTTAACTCTGACATCACGATGACATCACGATGACATCACGATCTTAACTCTGACATCATGATGACATCACGATAACATCACGATGACATCACGATGACATCACGATAACATCACGATCTTAACTCTGACATCACGATCACTTCACGATGACATCACGATGACATCACGATCTTAACTCTGACATCACGATGACATCACGATGACATCACGATAACATCACGATCTTAACTCTGACATCACGATGACATCACGATGACATTACGATGACATCACGATCTTAACTCTGACATCATGATGACATCACGATCTTAACTCTGTCATCATGATGACATCACGATGACATCTCGATAACATAACGATCTTAACTCTGACATCACGATGACTTCACGATGACATCACGATGACATCACGATCTTAACTCTGACATCACGATGACATCACGATGACATCACGATAACATCACGATCTTAACTCTGACATCACGATGACTTCACGATGACATCACAATGACATCACGATCTTAACTCTGACATCACGATGACATCACAATGACATCACGATAACATCACGATCTTAACTCTGACATCACGATGACATCACGATCTTAACTCTGACATCACGATGACATCACAATGACATCACGATCTTAACTTTGACATCATGATGGCATCACGATGACATCACGATAACATCACGATCTTAACTTTGACATCAAGATGACATCACGATGACATCACAATGACATCACGATCTTAACTCTGACATCACGATGACATCACGATGACATCGCGATCTTAACTCTGACATCATGATGACATCACGATGACATCACGATGACATCACGATCTTAACTCTGACATCACGATGACATCAAGATGACATCATGATCTTAACTCTGACATCACAATGACATCACGATGATATCACGATGACATCACGATGACATCACGATCTTAACTCTGACATCACGATCTTAACTCTGACATCACGATGACATCACGATGACATCACGATGACATCACGATCTTAACTCTGACATCACGATGACATCACGATGACATCACGATGACATCATGTTCTTAAATCTGACATCACAATGACATCACGATGATATCACTCTGACATCACGATAACATCACGATCTTAACTCTGACATCACGATGACATCACAATAACATCACGATCTTAACTCTGACATCACGATGTCATCACGATGACATTACGATGACATCACGATCTTAACTCTGACATCATGATGAAATCACGATCTTAACTCTGTCATCATGATGACATCACGATGACATCACGATCTTAACTCTGACAGCACGATGACATCACGATGACATCACGATCTTAACTCTGACATCACGATGACTTCACGATGACAACACGATGACATCACGATCTTAACTCTGACTTCACGATGACATCACGATGACATCACGAAAAATATCACGATCTTAACTCTGACATCACGATGACATCACGATGACATCACGATCTTAACTCTGCCATCACGATGACATCACGATCTTAACTCTGACATCACGATGACATCACGATAACATCACGATCTTAACTCTGACATCACGATGACATCACGATGACATCACGATCTTAACTCTCACATCACGATGACATTTCAATGACATCACGATAACATCACGATCTTAACTCTGACATCACGATGACATCACGATAACATCACAATGACATCGCGATCTTAACTCTGACATCACGATGACATCACGATCTTAACTCTGACATCACGATGACATCACGATGACATCACGATCTTAACTCTGACATCATGATGACATCACGATAACATCACGATGACATCACGATGACATCACGATAACATCACGATCTTAACTCTGACATCACGATCACTTCACGATGACATCACGATCTTAACTCTGACATCACGATGACATCACGATGACATCACGATAACATCACGATCTTAACTCTGACATCACGATGACATCACGATCTTAACTCTGACATCACGATGACATCACAATGACATCATAATAACATCACGATCTTAACTCTGACATCACGATGACATCACAATCTTAACTCTGACATCACGATGACATCACAATCTTAACTCTGACATCACGATGACTTCACGATGACAACACGATGACATCACGATCTTAACTCTGACTTCACGATGACATCACGAAAAATATCACGATCTTAACTCTGACATCACGATGACATCACGATGACATCACGATCTTAACTCTGACATCATGATGACATCACGATGACATCACGATGACATCACGATGACATCACGATCTTAACTCTGACATCACGATGACATCACAATGACATCACGGTGACATCACGATCTTAACTCTGACATCACGATGACATCACGATGACATCACGATGACATCACGATCTTAACTTTGACATCACGATGACATCACCATCTTAACTCTGACATCACGATGACATCACGATGACATCACGATCTTAACTCTGACATCACGATGACATCACGATGACATCACGATGACATCATGATCTTAACTCTGACATCACAATGACATCACGATGATATCACGATGACATCACAATGACATCACGATGACATCACGATCTTAACTCTGACATCACGATGACATCACGATGACATCACGATAACATCACGATCTTAACTCTGACATCACTTTGACATCACGATGACATCATGTTCTTAAGTCTGACATCACAATGACATCACGATGATATCACTCTGACATCACGATAACATCACGATCTTAACTCTGACATCACGATGACATCACAATAACATCACGATCTTAACTCTGACATCACGATGACATCACGATGACATTACGATGACATCACGATCTTAACTCTGACATCATGATGACATCACGATCTTAACTCTGTCATCATGATGACATCACGATGACATCTCGATAACATAACGATCTTAACTCTGACATCACGATGACATCACGATCTTAACTCTGACAGCACGATGACATCCAGATGACATCACGATCTTAACTCTGACAGCACGATGACATCCAGATGACATCACGATCTTAACTCTGACATCACGATGACTTCACGATGACATCACGATGACATCACGATCTTAACTCTGACTTCACGATGACATCACGATGACATCACGAAAAACATCACGATCTTAACTCTGACATCACGATGACATCACGATGACATCACGATCTTAACTCTGCCATCACGATGACATCACAATCTTAACTCTGACATCACGATGACATCACGATAACATCACGATCTTAACTCTGACATCACGATGACATCACGATGACATCATGTTCTTAAGTCTGACATCACAATGACATCACGATGATATCACTCTGACATCACGATAACATCACGATCTTAACTCTGACATCACGATGACATCACAATAACATCACGATCTTAACTCTGACATCACGATGACATCACGATGACATTACGATGACATCACGATCTTAACTCTGACATCATGATGACATCACGATCTTAACTCTGTCATCATGATGACATCACGATGACATCTCGATAACATAACGATCTTAACTCTGACATCACGATGACATCACGATCTTAACTCTGACAGCACGATGACATCACGATGACATCACGATCTTAACTCTGACATCACGATGACTTCACGATGACATCACGATGACATCACGATCTTAACTCTGACTTCACGATGACATCACGATGACATCACGAAAAACATCACGATCTTAACTCTGACATCACGATGACATCACGATGACATCACGATCTTAACTCTGCCATCACGATGACATCACAATCTTAACTCTGACATCACGATGACATCACGATAACATCACGATCTTAACTCTAACATCACGATGACATCACGATGACATCACGATCTTAACTCTCACATCACGATGACATTTCGATGACATCACGATAACATCACGATCTTAAATCTGACATCACGATGACATCACGATGACATCACAATGACATCGCGATCTTAACTCTGACATCACGATGACATCACGATCTTAACTCTGACATCATGATGACATAACGATGACATCACGATAACATCACGATCTTAACTCTGACATCACGATGACTTCACGATGACATCACGATGACATCACGATCTTAACTCTCACATCACGATGACATCACGATAACATCACGATCTTAACTCTGACAACACGATGACATCACAATGACATCACAATGACATTGTGATCTTAACTCTGACATCACGATGACATCACGATCTTAACTCTGACATCACGATGACATCACGATGACATCACGATCTTAACTCTGACATCATGATGACATCACGATAACATCACGATCTTAACTCTGACATCATGATTACATCACGATGACATCACGATAACATCACGATCATAACTCTGACATCATGATGACATCACGATGACATCAAGATCTTAACTCTGACATCACGATGACATCACGATCTTAACTCTGACATCAAGATGACATCACAATGACATCACAATGACATCGTGATCTTAACTCTGACATCACGATGACATTACGCTCTTAACTCTGACATCACGATGACATCACGATCTTAACTCTGACATCATGATGACATCACGATAACATCACGATCTTAACTCTGACATCATGATTACATCACGATGACATCACGATAACATCACGATCTTAAATCTGACAGCACGATGACATCACGATGACATCACGATCTTAACTCTGACATCACGATGACTTCACGATGACATCACGATGACATCACGATCTTAACTCTGACTTCACGATGACATCACGAAAAACATCACAATCTTAACTCTGACATCACGATGACATCACGATGACATCACGATCTTAACTCTGACAGCACGATGACATCACGATGACATCACGATAACATCACGATCTTAACTCTGCCATCACGATGACATCACGATCTTAACTCTGACATCACGATGACATCACGATAACATCACGATCTTAACTCTAACATCACGATGACATCACGATGACATCACGATCTTAACTCTCACATCACGATGACATTTCGATGACATCACGATAACATCACGATCTTAAATCTGACATCACGATGACATCACGATGACATCACAATGACATCGAGATCTTAACTCTGACATCACGATGACATCACGATCTTAACTCTGACATCATGATGACATAACGATGACATCACGATAACATCACGATCTTAACTCTGACATCACGATGACTTCACGATGACATCACGATGACATCACGATCTTAACTCTCACATCACGATGACATCACGATAACATCACGATCTTAACTCTGACATCACGATGACATCACAATGACATCACAATGACATTGTGATCTTAACTCAGACATCACGATGACATCACGATCTTAACTCTGACATCACGATGACATCACGATGACATCACGATCTTAACTCTGACATCATGATGACATCACGATAACATCACGATCTTAACTCTGACATCATGATTACATCACGATGACATCACGATAACATCACGATCTTAACTCTGACATCATGATGACATCACGATGACATCAAGATCTTAACTCTGACATCACGATGACATCACGATCTTAACTCTGACATCAAGATGACATCACAATGACATCACAATGACATCGTGATCTTAACTCTGACATCACGATGACATTACGATCTTAACTCTGACATCACGATGACATCACGATGGCATCACGATCTTAACTCTGACATCATGATGACATCACGATAACATCACGATCTTAACTCTGACATCATGATTACATCACGATGACATCACGATCACATCACGATCTTAAATCTGACAGCACGATGACATCACGATGACATCACGATCTTAACTCTGACATCACGATGACATCACGATGACATCACGATCTTAACTCTGACTTCACGATGACATCACGAAAAACATCACGATCTTAACTCTGACATCACGATGATATCACGATGACATCACGATGACATCACGATCTTAACTCTGACATCACGATGACATCACGATGACATCACGATAACATCACGATCTTAACTCTGACATCACGATGACATCACGATGACATCATGTTCTTAAGTCTGACATCACAATGACATCACGATGATATCACTCTGACATCACGATAACATCACGATCTTAACTCTGACATCACGATGACATCACAATAACATCACGATCTTAACTCTGACATCACGATGACATCACGATGACATTACGATGACATCACGATCTTAACTCTGACATCATGATGACATCACGATCTTAACTCTGTCATCATGATGACATCACGATGACATCTCGATAACATAACGAACTTAACTCTGACATCACGATGACATCACGATCTTAACTCTGACAGCACGATGACATCACGATGACATCACTATCTTAACTCTGACATCACGATGACTTCACGATGACATCACGATGACATCACGATCTTAACTCTGACTTCACGATGACATCACGATGACATCACGAAAAAAATCACGATCTTAACTCTGACATCACGATGACATCACGATGACATCACGATCTTAACTCTGCCATCACGATGACATCACGATCTTAACTCTGACATCACGATGACATCACGATAACATCACGATCTTAACTCTAACATCACGATGACATCACGATGACATCACGATCTTAACTCTCACATCACGATGACATTTCGATGACATCACGATAACATCACGATCTTAAATCTGACATCACGATGACATCACGATGACATCACAATGACATCGCGATCTTAACTCTGACATCACGATGACATCACGATCTTAACTCTGACATCATGATGACATAACGATGACATCACGATAACATCACGATCTTAACTCTGACATCACGATGACTTCACGATGACATCACGATGACATCACGACCTTAACTCTCACATCACGATGACATCACGATAACATCACGATCTTAACTCTGACATCACGATGACATCACAATGACATCACAATGACATTGTGATCTTAACTCTGACATCACGATGACATCACGATCTTAACTCTGACATCACGATGACATCACGATCTTAACTCTGACATCATGATGACATCACGATAACATCACGATCTTAACTCTGACATCATGATTACATCACGATGACATCACGATAACATCACGATCATAACTCTGACATCATGATGACATCACGATGACATCAAGATCTTAACTCTGACATCACGATGACATCACGATCTTAACTCTGACATCAAGATGACATCACAATGACATCACAATGACATAGTGATCTTAACTCTGACATCACGATGACATTACGCTCTTAACTCTGACATCACGATGACATCACGATCTTAACTCTGACATCATGATGACATCACGATAACATCACGATCTTAACTCTGACATCATGATTACATCACGATGACATCACGATAACATCACGATCTTAAATCTGACAGCACGATGACATCACGATGACATCACGATCTTAACTCTGACATCACGATGACTTCACGATGACATCACGATGACATCACGATCTTAACTCTGACTTCACGATGACATCACGAAAAACATCACGATCTTAACTCTGACATTACGATGACATCACGATGACATCACGATCTTAACTCTGACAGCACGATGACATCACGATAACATCACGATCTTAACTCTGCCATCATGATGACATCACGATCTTAACTCTGACATCACGATGACATCACGATAACATCACGATCGTAACTCTAACATCACGATGACATCACGATGACATCACGATCTTAACTCTCACATCACGATGACATTTCGATGACATCACGATAACATCACGATCTTAAATCTGACATCACGATGACATCACGATGACATCACAATGACATCGAGATCTTAACTCTGACATCACGATGACATCACGATCTTAACTCTGACATCATGATGACATAACGATGACATCACGATAACATCACGATCTTAACTCTGACATCACGATGACTTCACGATGACATCACGATGACATCACGATCTTAACTCTCACATCACGATGACATCACGATAACATCACGATCTTAACTCTGACATCACGATGACATCACAATGACATCACAATGACATTGTGATCTTAACTCTGACATCACGATGACATCACGATCTTAACTCTGACATCACGATGACATCACGATGACATCACAATCTTAACTCTGACATCATGATGACATCACGATAACATCACGATCTTAACTCTGACATCATGATTACATCACGATGACATCACGATAACATCACGATCATAACTCTGACATCATGATGACATCACGATGACATCAAGATCTTAACTCTGACATCACGATGACATCACGATCTTAACTCTGACATCAAGATGACATCACAATGACATCACAATGACATCGTGATCTTAACTCTGACATCACGATGACATTACGCTCTTAACTCTGACATCACGATCTTAACTCTGACATCATGATGACATCACGATAACATCACGATCTTAACTCTGACATCATGATTACATCACGATGACATCACGATAACATCACGATCTTAAATCTGACAGCACGATGACATCACGATGACATCACGATCTTAACTCTGACATCACGATGACTTCACGATGACATCACGATGACATCACGATCTTAACTCTGACTTCACGATGACATCACGAAAAACATCACGATCTTAACTCTGACATCACGATGATATCACAATGACATCACGATGACATCACGATCTTAACTCTGACATCACGATGACATCACGATGACATCACGATAACATCACGATCTTAACTCTGACATCACGATGACATCACGATGACATCATGTTCTTAAGTCTGACATCACAATGACATCACGATGATATCACTCTGACATCACGATAACATCACGATCTTAACTCTGACATCACGATGACATCACAATAACATCACGATCTTAACTCTGACATCACGATGACATCACGATGACATTACGATGACATCACGATCTTAACTCTGACATCATGATGACATCACGATCTTAACTCTGTCATCATGATGACATCACGATGACATCTCGATAACATAACGATCTTAACTCTGACATCACGATGACATCACGATCTTAACTCTGACAGCACGATGACATCACGATCTTAACTCTGACATCACGATGACTTCACGATGACATCACGATGACATCACGATCTTAACTCTGACATCACGATGACATCACGATGACATCACGATCTTAACTCTGCCATCACGATGACATCACGATCTTAACTCTGACATCACGATGACATCACGATAACATCACGATCTTAACTCTAACATCACGATGACATCACGATGACATCACGATCTTAACTCTCACATCACGATGACATTTCGATGACATCACGATAACATCACGATCTTAACTCTGACATCACGATGACTTCACGATGACATCACGATGACATCACGATCTTAACTCTCACATCACGATGACATCACGATAACATCACGATCTTAACTCTGACATCACGATGACATCACAATGACATCACAATGACATTGTGATCTTAACTCTGACATCACGATGACATCACGATCTTAACTCTGACATCACGATGACATCACGATGACATCACGATCTTAACTCTGACATCATGATGACATCACGATAACATCACGATCTTAACTCTGACATCATGATTACATCACGATGACATCACGATCTTAACTCTGACATCAAGATGACATCACAATGACATCACAATGACATTGTGATCTTAACTCTGACATAACGATGACATTACGCTCTTAACTCTGACATCACGATGACATCACCATCTTAACTCTGACATCATGATGACATCACGATAACATCACGATCTTAACTCTGACATCATGATTACATCACGATGACATCACGATAACATCACGATCTTAAATCTGACAGCACGATGACATCACGATGACATCACGATCTTAACTCTGACATCACGATGACTTCACGATGACATCACGATGACATCACGATCTTAACTCTGACTTCACGATGACATCACGAAAAACATCACGATCTTAACTCTGACATCACGATGATATCACAATGACATCACGATGACATCACGATCTTAACTCTGACATCACGATGACATCACGATGACATCACGATAACATCACGATCTTAACTCTGACATCACGATGACATCACGATGACATCATGTTCTTAAGTCTGACATCACAATGACATCACGATGATATCACTCTGACATCACGATAACATCACGATCTTAACTCTGACATCACGATGACATCACAATAACATCACGATCTTAACTCTGACATCACGATGACATCACGATGACATTACGATGACATCACGATCTTAACTCTGACATCATGATGACATCACGATCTTAACTCTGACAGCACGATGACATCACGATCTTAACTCTGACATCACGATGACTTCACGATGACATCACGATGACATCACGATCTTAACTCTGACTTCACGATGACATCACGAAAAACATCACGATCTTAACTCTGACATCACGATGACATCACGATGACATCACGATCTTAACTCTGCCATCACGATGACATCACGATCTTAACTCTGACATCACGATGACATCACGATAACATCACGATCTTAACTCTAACATCACGATGACATCACGATGACATCACGATCTTAACTCTCACATCACGATGACATTTCGATGACATCACGATAACATCACGATCTTAAATCTGACATCACGATGACATCACGATGACATCACAATGACATCGCGATCTTAACTCTGACATCACGATGACATCACGATCTTAACTCTGACATCATGATGACATAACGATGACATCACGATAACATCACGATCTTAACTCTGACATCACGATGACTTCACGATGACATCACGATGACATCACGATCTTAACTCTCACATCACGATGACATCACGATAACATCACGATCTTAACTCTGACATCACGATGACATCACAATGACATCACAATGACATTGTGATCTTAACTCTGACATCACGATGACATCACGATCTTAACTCTGACATCATGATGACATAACGATGACATCACGATAACATCACGATCTTAACTCTGACATCACGATGACTTCACGATGACATCACGATGACATCACGATCTTAACTCTCACATCACGATGACATCACGATAACATCACGATCTTAACTCTGACATCACGATGACATCACAATGACATCACAATGACATTGTGATCTTAACTCTGACATCACGATGACATCACGATCTTAACTCTGACATCACGATGACATCACGATCTTAACTCTGACATCATGATGACATCACGATAACATCACGATCTTAACTCTGACATCATGATTACATCACGATGACATCACGATAACATCACGATCATAACTCTGACATCATGATGACATCACGATGACATCAAGATCTTAACTCTGACATCACGATGACATCACGATCTTAACTCTGACATCAAGATGACATCACAATGACATCACAATGACATCGTGATCTTAACTCTGACATCACGATGACATTACGCTCTTAACTCTGACATCACGATGACATCACGATCTTAACTCTGACATCATGATGACATCACGATAACATCACGATCTTAAATCTGACAGCACGATGACATCACGATGACATCACGATCTTAACTCTGACATCACGATGACTTCACGATGACATCACGATGACATCACGATCTTTACTCTGACTTCACGATGACATCACGAAAAACATCACGATCTTAACTCTGACATCACGATGACATCACGATGACATCACGATCTTAACTCTGACAGCACGATGACATCACGATGACATCACGATAACATCACGATCTTAACTCTGCCATCATGATGACATCACGATCTTAACTCTGACATCACGATGACATCACGATAACATCACGATCTTAACTCTAACATCACGATGACATCACGATGACATCACGATCTTAACTCTCACATCACGATGACATTTCGATGACATAACGATAACATCACGATCTTAAATCTGACATCACGATGACATCACGATCTTAACTCTGTCATCATGATGACATCACGATGACATCTCGATAACATAACGATCTTAACTCTGACATCACGATGACATCACGATCTTAACTCTGACAGCACGATGACATCACGATGACATCACGATCTTAACTCTGACTTCACGATGACATCACGATGACATCACGAAAAATATCACGATCTTAACTCTGACATCACGATGACATCACGATGACATCACGATCTTAACTCTGCCATCACGATGACATCACGATCTTAACTCTGACATCACGATGACATCACGATAACATCACGATCTTAACTCTGACATCACGATGACATCACGATGACATCACGATCTTAACTCTCACATCACGATGACATTTCAATGACATCACGATAACATCACGATCTTAACTCTGACATCACGATGACATCACGATAACATCATGATCTTAACTCTGACATCACGATCACTTCACAATGACATCACGATCTTAACTTTGACATCATGATGGCATCACGATGACATCACGATAACATCACGATCTTAACTTTGACATCAAGATGACATCACGATGACATCACAATGACATCACGATCTTAACTCTGACATCACGATGACATCACAATCTTAACTCTGACATCACGATGACATCACAATCTTAACTCTGACATCACGATGACATCACGATGACATCACGATCTTAACTCTGACATCATGATGACATCACGATGACATCACGATGACATCACGATGACATCACGATCTTAACTCTGACATCACGATGACATCAAGATGACATCATGATCTTAACTCTGACATCACAATGACATCACGATGATATCACGATGACATCACGATGACATCACGATCTTAACTCTGACATCACGATGATATCACGATGACATCACGATGACATCACGATCTTAACTCTGACATCACGATGACATCACGATGACATCACGATGACATCATGTTCTTAAATCTGACATCACAATGACATCACGATGATATCACTCTGACATCACGATAACATCACGATCTTAACTCTGACATCACGATGACATCACAATAACATCACGATCTTAACTCTGACATCACGATGTCATCACAATGACATTACGATGACATCACGATCTTAACTCTGACATCATGATGAAATCACGATCTTAACTCTGTCATCATGATGACATCACGATGACATCTCGATAACATAACGATCTTAACTCTGACATCACGATGACATCACGATCTTAACTCTGACAGCACGATGACATCACGATGACATCACGATCTTAACTCTGACATCACGATGACTTCACGATGACAACACGATGACATCACGATCTTAACTCTGACTTCACGATGACATCACGAAAAATATCACGATCTTAACTCTGACATCACGATGACATCACGATGACATCACGATCTTAACTCTGCCATCACGATGACATCACGATCTTAACTCTGACATCACAATGACATCACGATAACATCACGATCTTAACTCTGACATCACGATGACATCACGATGACATCACGATCTTAACTCTCACATCACGATGACATTTCAATGACATCACGATAACATCACGATCTTAACTCTGACATCACGATGACATCACGATGACATCACAATGACATCGCGATCTTAACTCTGACATCACGATGACATCACGATCTTAACTCTGACATCACGATGACATCACGATGACATCACGATCTTAACTCTGACATCATGATGACATCACGATAACATCACGATGACATCACGATGACATCACGATGACATCACGATAACATCACGATCTTAACTCTGACATCACGATCACTTCACGATGACATCACGATGACATCACGATCTTAACTCTGACATCACGATGACATCACGATGACATCACGATAACATCACGATCTTAACTCTGACATCACGATGACATCACGATCTTAACTCTGACATCACGATGACATCACAATGACATCATAATAACATCACGATCTTAACTCTGACATCACGATGACATCACAATCTTAACTCTGACATCACGATGACATCACAATCTTAACTCTGACAGCACGATGACATCACGATGACATCACGATCTTAACTCTGACATCATGATGACATCACGATGACATCACGATGACATCACGATGACATCACGATCTTAACTCTGACATCACGATGACATCACAATGACATCACGGTGACATCACGATCTTAACTCTGACATCACGATGACATCACGATGACATCACGATGACATCACGATCTTAACTTTGACATCACGATGACATCACCATCTTAACTCTGACATCACGATGACATCACGATGACATCACGATCTTAACTCTGACATCACGATGACATCACGATGACATCACGATGACATCATGATCTTAACTCTGACATCACAATGACATCACGATGATATCACGATGACATCACAATGACATCACGATGACATCACGATCTTAACTCTGACATCACGATGACATCACAATGACATCACGATAACATCACGATCTTAACTCTGACATCACGATGACATCACGATGACATCATGTTCTTAAGTCTGACATCACAATGACATCACGATGATATCACTCTGACATCACGATAACATCACGATCTTAACTCTGACATCACGATGACATCACAATAACATCACGATCTTAACTCTGACATCACGATGACATCACGATGACATTACGATGACATCACGATCTTAACTCTGACATCATGATGACATCACGATCTTAACTCTGTCATCATGATGACATCACGATGACATCTCGATAACATAACGATCTTAACTCTGACATCACGATGACATCACGATCTTAACTCTGACTTCACGATGACATCACGATGACATCACGAAAAACATCACGATCTTAACTCTGACATCACGATGACATCACGATGACATCACGATCTTAACTCTGCCATCACGATGACATCACAATCTTAACTCTGACATCACGATGACATCACGATAACATCACGATCTTAACTCTAACATCACGATGACATCACGATGACATCACGATCTTAACTCTCACATCACGATGACATTTCGATGACATCACGATAACATCACGATCTTAAATCTGACATCACGATGACATCACGATGACATCACAATGACATCGCGATCTTAACTCTGACATCACGATGACATCACGATCTTAACTCTGACATCATGATGACATAACGATGACATCACGATAACATCACGATCTTAACTCTGACATCACGATGACTTCACGATGACATCACGATGACATCACGATCTTAACTCTGACAACACGATGACATCACAATGACATCACAATGACATTGTGATCTTAACTCTGACATCACGATGACATCACGATCTTAACTCTGACATCACGATGACATCACGATGACATCACGATCTTAACTCTGACATCATGATGACATCACGATAACATCACGATCTTAACTCTGACATCATGATTACATCACGATGACATCACGATAACATCACGATCATAACTCTGACATCATGATGACATCACGATGACATCAAGATCTTAACTCTGACATCACGATGACATCACGATCTTAACTCTGACATCAAGATGACATCACAATGACATCACAATGACATCGTGATCTTAACTCTGACATCACGATGACATTACGCTCTTAACTCTGACATCACGATGACATCACGATCTTAACTCTGACATCATGATGACATCACGATAACATCACGATCTTAACTCTGACATCATGATTACATCACGATGACATCACGATAACATCACGATCTTAAATCTGACAGCACGATGACATCACGATGACATCACGATCTTAACTCTGACATCACGATGACTTCACGATGACATCACGATGACATCACGATCTTAACTCTGACTTCACGATGACATCACGAAAAACATCACGATCTTAACTCTGACATCACGATGACATCACGATGACATCACGATCTTAACTCTGACAGCACGATGACATCACGATGACATCACGATAACATCACGATCTTAACTCTGCCATCACGATGACATCACGATCTTAACTCTGACATCACGATGACATCACGATAACATCACGATCTTAACTCTAACATCACGATGACATCACGATGACATCACGATCTTAACTCTCACATCACGATGACATTTCGATGACATCACGATAACATCACGATCTTAAATCTGACATCACGATGACATCACGATGACATCACAATGACATCGAGATCTTAACTCTGACATCACGATGACATCACGATCTTAACTCTGACATCATGATGACATAACGATGACATCACGATAACATCACGATCTTAACTCTGACATCACGATGACTTCACGATGACATCACGATGACATCACGATCTTAACTCTCACATCACGATGACATCACGATAACATCACGATCTTAACTCTGACATCACGATGACATCACGATGACATCACGATCTTAACTCTGACATCATGATGACATCACGATAACATCACGATCTTAACTCTGACATCATGATTACATCACGATGACATCACGATAACATCACGATCTTAACTCTGACATCATGATGACATCACGATGACATCAAGATCTTAACTCTGACATCACGATGACATCACGATCTTAACTCTGACATCAAGATGACATCACAATGACATCGTGATCTTAACTCTGACATCACGATGACATTACGATCTTAACTCTGACATCACGATGACATCACGATGGCATCACGATCTTAACTCTGACATCATGATGACATCACGATAACATCACGATCTTAACTCTGACATCATGATTACATCACGATGACATCACGATAACATCACGATCTTAAATCTGACAGCACGATGACATCACGATGACATCACGATCTTAACTCTGACATCACGATGACTTCACGATGACATCACGATGACATCACGATCTTAACTCTGACTTCACGATGACATCACGAAAAACATCACGATCTTAACTCTGACATCACGATGATATCACGATGACATCACGATGACATCACGATCTTAACTCTGACATCACGATGACATCACGATGACATCACGATAACATCACGATCTTAACTCTGACATCACGATGACATCACGATGACATCATGTTCTTAAGTCTGACATCACAATGACATCACGATGATATCACTCTGACATCACGATAACATCACGATCTTAACTCTGACATCACGATGACATCACAATAACATCACGATCTTAACACTGACATCACGATGACATCACGATGACATTACGATGACATCACGATCTTAACTCTGACATCATGATGACATCACGATCTTAACTCTGTCATCATGATGACATCACGATGACATCTCGATAACATAACGATCTTAGCTCTGACATCACGATGACATCATGATCTTAACTCTGACAGCACGATGACATCACAATGACATCACGATCTTAACTCTGACATCACGATGACTTCACGATGACATCACGATGACATCACGATCTTAACTCTGACTTCACGATGACATCACGATGACATCACGAAAAACATCACGATCTTAACTCTGACATCACGATGACATCACGATGACATCACGATCTTAACTCTGCCATCACGATGACATCACGATCTTAACTCTGACATCACGATGATATCACGATAACATCACGATCTTAACTCTAACATCACGATGACATCACGATGACATCACGATCTTAACTCTCACATCACGATGACATTTCGATGACATCACGATAACATCACGATCTTAAATCTGACATCACGATGACATCACAATGACATCGCGATCTTAACTCTGACATCACGATGACATCACGATCTTAACTCTGACATCATGATGACATAACGATGACATCACGATAACATCACGATCTTAACTCTGACATCACGATGACTTCACGATGACATCACGATGACATCACGATCTTAACTCTCACATCACGATGACATCACGATAACATCACGATCTTAACTCTGACATCACGATGACATCACAATGACATCACAATGACATTGTGATCTTAACTCTGACATCACGATAACATCACGATCTTAACTCTAACATCACGATGACATCACGATGACATCACGATCTTAACTCTCACATCACGATGACATTTCGATGACATCACGATAACATCACGATCTTAAATCTGACATCACGATGACATCACAATGACATCGCGATCTTAACTCTGACATCACGATGACATCACGATCTTAACTCTGACATCATGATGACATAACGATGACATCACGATAA